>NW_024582564.1:881642-895286 GCF_018398535.1 Haplochromis burtoni | reverse complement strand
CCAATTATCTATGAAGCCCACATCGTTTCTGGGACACCACTCAGACAGCCAGCAATTTAAGGAGAACATGCGGCTAAACATGTCACTCCTGGACCAGGAGTGACATGTTTTTCTTTTTGCAAGTGTTTTCTGAAGTTGCAGTCCGTTTGGCCTCTCTGGGCCACCGTATCAATCCCTTTGGGTTTGATTATCATTCGGGATTAATAGAATGTTTAGTTTTTCACTGATTGAATAATTACTTGCAGACATATCAGTATAAAAGAATGTGCTGAGGCAGCTGTAGACACGATGACTGGTGCCTGATATCCATCATAGCCACTTCTTAGCTCAGGGCCTGCAAAAAACAAGCAGCTTCATTCCACCAGTTTTAACTGGTTAGATAGATGCACATTCTCATATAAAGCTCTGAACTGCTAGGGAGGCTAAGCTCTTCTGGAAAGTTGGCTGCAGCGAACTGTCTTAATCATTCAATGCTTTGATAAATAATCAAAAGAAGTGTTTCACTGGTGATTTCTCAAGGTGGATAAACAAACACTTTATCAGTCCGCAGAATATTTTCCCAGATGTTTGTTGGCAGATATGAGACGAGTCATCGTGATCTTTTTGGTCAGCAGTGGTTTTCTCCTTGAGTTCTCCCGCGGAGGCTTTTTTTGGCCAATCTCTTTCTCATTCTTGAATCATGACCTCTGACTTTAACTGAGCCAAGTGAGGCCTGCAGTTGTTCAGATGTTATTCTGGTTCTCCTGTGACCACCTAGGTGAGTCATCCATGTGTTCTGTTGAAGTGATTTCTTGAGAGGTCTGGCAGTAATCAGGTCTGGGTGTAGCAGTGAAACTAAACTTTTTCAAAAAATTTTCTTTATTACAGTCAATTCATGAATCATGGGGGGACTTTTTTTTACATGAGGCAGGTAGGTTTGGATAGCTGTTTTTCCTGAATAAATGAAATCACGATTTAAAAACTGTTTGCTCAGGTTATCTTTGTCTAATGTTAAAAAAAAGTTTGATGATCTGAAACATCTAATATATGCAAGTCCCCACCACCACACCACACAAACACACACAATCTCTGTATTTCACTCTGGTCCATTTTGGTAGAAAGACCAAGTGACCAGCTTTCCACCAGCTAACAGCTAAACACTCAACACGCACACTCAGTTTTTACCATATGTTTATTATGAAACGGCGGCACTGTCCAGCTTAGCAGTGCAATACCCGTCAGTACCCAAATGTGCAAAATATTAATACCACTGTGCATCTGCCACAGTAGGCAGGTATTTGGCTAATGGTGTGGTGTGGGGGAGTCTGATGGTTCCTCCGGATCTCACAGTTAGCAGAGCTTAAAAAAGATCAAACACAAAAAGCCTTGTTGGTGCTGATTTCATTTTGAGGCCAAAGTATACGGAAGACGAGAGTGATAGCTACACACAAAAGATATTTTACACTTTTTCTTCTGACCACAGCACTTTTTTTCCCTCGAGGCTGCCAGTGATTACTGGAGAAACCGCAGCACTTGTTTCAACTCTTGGCTGCGTTTTTTGCACTTTTGTCCACATTTGTTCCTAGATGGAAGTGAAAGGTATTACCACACTGACATGGGGCTTCCCTTTTCGTTATAAAAAAAGTATTAGTCATTAATGTCAGGGTTTTATGAAGAAAGTTTTCCCGGTCCTACATGATTACATCAGGGTGTTATTTTAATCCGTCGTGGTTTCACTGTCTTTGAAAAAAGTTTTTAAAAGTTAGATGTTTCCACGGAAACTCCAGAGAAGCACGAGTGAAACCATAAAAACCAGGGAAGCTGTTTGGCCCTCAAGTCCAGCAGCTGAGTTGTACAGCTTGATGCGTCCTTCGACAGAGGGATACACTTGTTTTCTTTGTGTGATGTATCTGGACACGACTGAAATGTCCAAATCCCCTGGAAGCAAAAGAAACAAGTGTGAAAAGAAGCGCTGGAAAAACATTAAACCAAGCGCAAGACTAACAAAACCCTCACCGCTGTTATGTTTGAGGAACCCGTCTTTGATCATCGAGAATCCATCGCCTCCTGTCACCATGTATGACGGCAGCACCACCTTGTAAACCATCTCATTCTCGACGGGTTCATAGACAGGAACGCGGCATTTGGTGCAAAGGATGCTGAGGCTTTTGACGCGATGCTGCGGTGGTTTGGAGAGGTCAAATTCTACACGAATTCCTGTTGGAGGAAACAGAGACACTATCAGTCTGAATCAGATGTACTGTACGGGAAGCCGGAGAGTAAGAACAGAGAACGTTCTCTCCAGCTCCTTATACATGAGGAATATGTATAATGTGGTGAAAGAGTCTTGACACAGAGTACTCAGGTTCTCTCTGGTGCTGACTAATTCCTGGGCCAGATAGATCCTGATTGAAACCAACCAGATGATGATATTTTTAAGTTCTTGCCCGGTTTCTAGTACTTGGACAACATTTGAGGCACGCTGTGCTTTTCAACACTGGATTTAAGTAAGTAGGGCACAATCTATCAAATGTAGCTGATGTTCTTTACATCCACGTTATTCATAGCTTCAGATTCTGTTGCCTTGCAAAAGACAAGAATTTTCTTTAAGTTTTCTCAATGAGGCAAATGTTGATGGCACAATCTAAAAACTAAGTAATGTCACCATCTACATGTACACTGAGTCCATCTTTCCAGGTCAAACTTTCACAGTTCTTCATCTGAATGAAGAAGACTGTAACTTTAAACCAGAATATCAATGATGCAGTAGCTCATGTGGCTCAGGATCCTTTACAATTCACAGGTTTTTATAAAACAAAAAATGTGGCCAGTTTGGGTGAAAACCCATTTGGTGAACACTGTATAGAAGTTGATTAGATTCTGACCAATAATATAGCAGCGGGCGCCACTGTGAAATTTGGAGAGATAGTCGCTTTGAAATGGCTTAAGCTCATTGTTCCTTTGGCCGGATGAGCGAAAAACTGTTCTCATAAGCTGAACAAGAGCAGGTATTTTAAAAAGGAGAGCAAATCCAAAGCAGCAGGAATGGGTGGGCTGTGGAAATGTTATCGAATGGTTTTATTATCTAAAGCAAACCCAATGTTCCCACAAAGATTTCTTCCTACTTCAGGGTTTCTCAAAAAATGTTCAGGTTCAACAGATTTAGATGCTTTACTGAACTCTTCCCATCCGGTACCATCGTCATATTAAAAATTGAATTTGTCCAAAATGAGATGCAATCGATCAGACCCAGTTCTGGATGTAAAGAGTAAAAAGAATGCTTATATAAGTTTAGCTCATCTACTCTTTGTGGAGGTGTACAGAAGTTGTACAGAGATACACAGGAAGATGATGTTGAAGGGGAACATCAGAGAATGTATGGCTTTTATAGTGACATTGAGTAACCTATTGAACCACCTGAAATTATGAAGTGAAAGCGCTGGAGGGCAATGACATAAGTTTTTGTACCAACAAAATCACAATTGTGCACTTCGAAGCTGCACCAGAGTAAAAGTCAGAGGATCACATGGTTCCACTGGACATCAATTAAAATTGTGTGCCAATAAAAACGCTGATATTTCTGTATGAACCAAATAACCAGAGTAGATGTAAACGTGCAGATACCGGACACTTGAAGGAACTCTCCGGTGCTCTGGCCGTATCGTTCCACCGAGTGTTCGAAAGCTTTCCTCAGCGTGGAGCCCTTTAGCTCCACCAGGTCAAAGGTTCCGCTAAAGGGTAAGACGGCTATCAGGTCCTCCATTGTGATTGAACCTACAGGAAATCCATCACAGAAAACAGTTTTATAAAATCCTCTTGACACAAATCAGAAACTGCTTTGAAGAAAAATCCCAAGTAGTCAATAACAGGTTGTCCCAATGTTCTGACTCTGCACATGAAATACAGCTCTGTTTATTTGACTTCACCATTCCTCGTGTGCTCGTCGATAGATGCCCGAACGCCTCCTCCGTTCAAGATGCAGGCGCTGACGTGGTTCCACTGGACATCATTTGAGAAGCTGATGTAGTTGTCGAGCTGAGGAACAGAAACAGGAAGCAGATTTCCTCAGTCACACGTGGATCTATGGCATGTTGCTACAACTTCTCCACCTCTGACAGATGTATATGCTAGCCGTTGTTATAGTGCTTTTATACTGTTTAATTCATAGTTCTGGAACTTTGGAACAGATAGCACTGCCTAAACTGCTAAACTGGAGTTAGTCTGAAGTTTGATTCATGGAGATGATGCTAACTGCTAACCCTCAGCTACAAGCCTCTGAGAGCTAGGAGGAGGAACATAATAGTAATAGTATTTCTATAAAGGCTCACCATGGCGTCGCAGATGAGATTTCCCAGGTTGCATTCCTTAAAGCGGCAATCCTGAGTCGAGCCGTTCAGGAAGACCAGAGTCTTTCCCACCACCTGAGCCGAGTAGTTGGCCAGATTCTTCTTCCATTCCTCCACATCAGCCAGCACCTCCGAATCTGTGCAAGACATTATTCAGTTTTAAAAACAGTCAAGCAGTTAACAGTTTTAAATGCCTGCGTTACTGCTTTGACACCAAGCTCCTAATCTACACATCATTTACATAACCCACTCTGTCTGACCGACTAAAATCCACTCCACTCCATCCTGCTTCTGTTTTACAATCTTCTGATATAAAAAAAAAAAAGCAATCTGATAAAAAAAAGATGTCTGTTTGCAAAAAGCAGAGCTTTGGTATATGCACATGACAGCAGCTAATTTTATTTGCAAGCATACACAAGGTCATAAAAATACTTCCAGACAGAATCCTCGGGTTAATGACAAGATGGGGACTTTAAGTGTGGATTCTCAGAGGTGGTTGTAGCTCAGGAGGCGGATCAGACCACCCACTAATGTGAAGGTTGGTGGTGGCCAAAAAGTATCTTTGGGCAAGATACTGCCTGCATTCATTAGACCGTGAGTGTTGGATAGAAAGACATAGAAAAAGATGCTACATAGAAACCAGCACATTTAATAAGTCCTTACTCTCCCCATAATCCACAATTTTCAGCATAGCAAGTATAAAAGATGGACATAGAGACTGGATCTAAACAATGAAGTCAGTATGGAAGTGCCTTTAACCTGGATTCTTGCTAATGATCAGCAGGGGTTACAAAAGACAAATATCTCCCTTATCTGGGACCTTAAAGACTTTCCTGATGAACTGATGGTATCATATTGTAGCTTCAAATTATACTGAATACTAAAGAAGGTTTGATATTTGATTGCTATGTAAATTACGGCCAACATTACACTAATAAAAGACGGCGGCGACAGTGAGCGCACTCATCTTTTATACGCCTTCTGTAGCACAGTAATAGAAATGGCTAGAAGCTACAATTTTAATGCATAACAGCATGTTCTTTTAACATCAACAGCTGTGCAGCTTGGAGGGTGTCCCAGGGGCTTTTGTGCTATTCATGAAATTTAAAATCAGAACTGTAGCACAAAAATGGCAAAATACATTCAGAGAATGTGAGCTCTAAATGTGACAGCCAATCAGATTTGTCCAATTTGCACCAAGTAGAAGATAAAAGATCCCACAAACTCTCTCAAGGAACATTCAGATTTCAGGTGCTGAGGCAAAACATCCACAAAAGACGCCAGAGATCCCTCATGTGCCCCGTCACCCTGTGACAACTACAATCAGAAATCCTCCAACAGCACAAAGACGGCACTAAGAATCTGGTAAAAAACAGAAAACGAAGAACAAAGATGGCAGACTCTGCTTCATTACCCTGTTCGATGCTGCTGTTCAAGAGGATGGGGTTTCCAGTTGACTTCACTACATTCCCAGCATCATCAAAAGAGACCTTCAGGTAACCCAGATATTTTCCAAAGGCATAGGCCTGCACAACAGGAACCTTTCGCCCTTCCTCTGAGGTCACCATGTAGGGATATGTACCAACTGGGACTTCAGTAGAGGGAGGAGTTCCTGGAAAAACAGAGCAGAAAAAACAAAAGATGGAAAGTAAAAGACGATAAGTTTTCTGAATATAAACTTGAATTATTGAAGTCATTGAATATAAACTACACGCAGATTTTTTCCCCCTACGACTAAAACATGTTCACCACACTTTTTAAAAAGCAGCAATTCACATCATAAAGTGTAAAGACTGTTGTCAGCTGGTCTTCCATTAATGGTCTAAACATCTCATCACTTAATCACGCGGCAGTTTCTCAGAAATGAAGGATGAAACTGCATCAAATGAAGCTTTCAGAATACCTGGAAGTCTCCAGGAACCCCAAAACATTCTCAGCTCTTTGTGTCAAAGGGCACATTTGAAAAGATTCATCCTCCACGGTAATCTTCCTTGAAGGAAGCCTCAAAACTACAGCACAGAACGGGCCTTCTGAAGTCATGTGACCTGGGCAGGCGGCTCAAAGAGCTTCTTCTAGTCTGATATCAACTCAGTTTGATGACATCACTCCGAGACAAAGATGTGAAATCTGCACTTATAAATATTTATTCATTCAATGAAATTCCAAACAGTTCTCCTTTTTACTCTCCTGTTCTTCAGTAACATCCTTTCACTGTCTGAGGTCTAATCTGTGCATTCGTGACACTTCCAGGGGAATGTTTACCATCACGAAGAAGCTAAAGGCTAAAAAGAGCAACGTTTAGAATATCCACTAACCAACACTGATTAATGATGCTTGGCTGTCTAAACACAAGTCCAATTAGCTGTGCAGGTTTATCTGCACAACATCAGCACAACAGGAAGACTTCAAGGACTCTCTTCCTTCCTGATCCCCAAATAGTGATGAAGCGCTGCCCAAGCCCCTAAGTGAAGGCAGTTCCACACTGCAGGAAAACATCTGTGCGGTTAGAGGTCCAAACCTCGTCCTGCCCATTTACATGCAACACTCCAGAGTTATTTATAAGAGGCTCACTCGCACAGACAGCCTGTTTACTCCAAAGCAAGCCAGAGGGATGAAGACTCAAAGTTTCCTCCCATGAAGAAACAAAGACATGCCTCACAGAGATGGACTGCGGGAGAATGAAATGCATGAAGCAAGATGTAAATGATTTTGCTCATGAAGATGCATGAAAGAGCAGAGCCACAGCAGCAGATCGAAAAAACAAAACTAAGATTGGTTGGATGAAAAATCAGGTCACTGTTTTTACCGCCTGACCATTAACAGGGCAAAATCAGCTGAGGTATGAGGAGGATTTTACCCGTCTAAGTAAAATCTGTTGTTTCGCCTATAATGCTAATCAGCATTGTAGGACTTACAACACTGACAGACCACTGAAAGAGATTACTTAAAAAAAAGAAACATAAAAACAAGCAAAATAAACTTTATTTAAATGCATTAAATAACCTGCTGATCAGTTTAAATCGTTAAAAACTGCCTGAGCCTTCAGTAATAGTGTGAGCCCCACAGTGTAGGTGACAGATGTGGCAGATGTGACAGCTTTATCCGCCTTCCTACCTGTATACAGGAACGTGTTGGTGTGTCCGCCGATGACGACGTCGACCCCACGGACCTTCTTGGCGATCATCTGATCTACAGTGAAGCCAGAGTGACCGAGAGCGATGATCTTATTGATCCCCAGAGTCTGAAGTTTGTCCACCTGTACCTGTAGAGAGGTCACCTCGTCCAGGAACTGCAGGTGAGGTCCTGGGGAGAAACACTGGCACCGGTCACTTTGTGCATGTCTGTCTGCTTTTCAGCCAAATCCAAACAACAGCACAGGCACTATTTTCATATTTATATCTGTGATTTATCATAAGTAACAGTTATTTCTGCTGTGACCAACAAACTTCTGTGAAGAGGAAGAAGAACAAAGTATTTCTATGTCCTGTCCTTATTTCAGTGTTCATGTAGGCCTGAAGACCATTTGGTGGCCAACAGACAAGGATGTTTTAACAGCTGTTAGAGAGGTGGAAGAATATATGTCGAGTTAGACAAAGTATATTCATCCCATTGTAAGGAACAATAAATGTTGCACGTTCCAACACCTGGGACCGGCCGTCGCAGCTCATTCAAACACAGAAGTCTTCAGTAGCCCCAAAACATCGCCAGCAGATCTGCAGTCTTCGTGTCAAAGGCACATCTGAACAAATCTGACCTCCACGGGAAGCTTCCTGGGGAAATAAATACTCGACTACAACCCAGAATGGGCCTTCTGAAGTCACGTGACCTGGGCAGATGGATCAACGGTCTTCTTGTCTGGCCACAGCCCCAGCTGGCTTTTTTGGAAACAAAGAGCTTTAAGAAGAACTTCACAGCAACTGTGAAGCATGGCAGTGGAAATGTTCTGCTGTGGGGTTTCTCCACTGCGCCAGGGTGCAGTCATTACCAGAACACATCTAAAATGCATTGTACTTTAGATGTTTTATTTGATGGTTGTTTCCAATCTTGTCCAGTGAAACACTTTGTAACCTGATTTAAAAGGATCTTAATAAATAAGATGAATGGAGGATTATGGAAAGGCCCAACTCAGAGCTTGGGTTTTAATCCTCATGGAAATGCTGTGGTGTTATTTTCCAAATTAAAGCGTGATCCCAGTTCCCGATACCAGTTACTTCCTTTCACAGGAAAACACTACATCCACTGATGTATTTGTTCATTAATAAACCATTAAACAGTTTCCATGGGAGTTTTTTCACATTACTATAAATGTGTCAGAAGCTCAGAGGAGCCACTTACCAGGCTTGGAGAGAGCCGGTGTTTCCTGTGTGGTGTACCCCACCACGCCCACCTTCTCTCTGCCAATGGTAAATATCTTATAAGGTAAATAAGTGATCCCAAACGTTGCGTTCAGAGTGTGGTCCGGTTTGATGTTAGCACTGAGAATGGGACATTTGATCTGTTCCAGGAACGGTTTCATGAGTCCTTCGACTCCATTATCGAACTCGTGGTTCCCAAAAACCTGAAAAAGAAAACAAGGAATGAAGAGCTTGGAGACAAAGAACGAACTGATCAGCAGAAGTTGGTTGTTACTCAAAACACCCCACCAACTAAGCTCACGCTCTGTCCTTCAGTTTCTTCTGGTTTGGACCACCGTAACTGCCTTCACATCACCCATGGCCATGAAGCCGTCCACTCACCAACTAAAACCACGGAACCTTCTCAAACATTGCTTTCATATGAAAAACCTTCTCTTGCTTTTGAACCTGTTCTGGTTATATAGACAGAGTTTCTTCTGAAAATTTAATTATTTTCTTGTTTCAGTGTTTGGGGCTAAAATAAAAATCCTGCTGCAGCTGGATGGTGTAGTGGTAAGAAGCCGCAAGTCAGATTCCCTGCCAGTATACAGTAAGGGTCCTGGCTAGGCCCCCCATGCCAAAACACCAAGCCATGGAATGCCGCGGCTACGTCCGCAGCTCGGACATGACACACGTCACTGCATGTTGTACTCTGTATGATTTCGTACGTGATCTATAAAGCTCCTTTCTTCTTTCTGTGTGCACTTCCTGCGCTTCTATAAACTCACCACAGACCTCAAACCTTCATACAAAGAAAACGTTAACCTTGTTAAACTGCGCTGGTGTAGTTTCTGTTTCTGGTGATCAGAGTTGAGCAAACAACTCGGAGACCAAACAGCAGAGTTAGTGGAACTGGCCACATTTAAGTCTGGAGGGGGCTCATCAGCTCACAAGCGCTTATTTAGGAGTTTGCCGTGCAGGATTATACACCTTGAATTCAGCTGCTGAGGTGACACTTTGTGCAGAAACGTCTAGTAAAACACCCTGAAGCCTCTGAAGGTGAACGATGACAGGAGATGAGCTGGAGTTTCCAGGCCAAACCAAAAACATTTGACGGGGGTAAAGATGACCTTTAAGTTTGGATGGTGTGAGTTTAAGTGGGCGTAGTGTTTCACCAAGCCGCAAATTGTTTTGCCTTATGGAAACTTGCTTTGTTGTGTACTCAGTGAGGTCATTCATATTTTCACATAAATTAATTAAATGTAATGTGTTTCAACTTGTGGGGATAGGTTAATTGGATAATCCAAATTGCCACTAGGTGTGAATGTGAGTGCGAATGGTTGTCTGTCTGTGTGTTGGCCATGCGACAGACTGGCGACCTGTCCAGGGTGTACCCTGCCTCTCGCCCTATGATAGCTGGGATAGGCTCCAGCGCCCCCCGCGACCCTGAAAAGGATAAGCGGAAGCGAATGGATGGATGGATGGAATGTGTTTTTATTTTTCATTCATGAACTTGTATTCAGCTGTGTAACATTTAGCTCTCTTGGCCGCTAGAAACAAATCCTTCTTCCCACTTTCACAATTTAAAAGACGAAATGTTTAGACTTGCTGAGCCAATAAAAACGTACTTTTGTTACCCACCAAAAGTAAATTAAATGGAGACTCTAAACTTGGATCTCTGATTCTGTCTGAGAGTTAAAAAGCAGAAGAGAGAAGAAGCTGAATAATTAGATGAATTAAAATCGAGTGCAGCCTTTAAACCTGAACCAATAAATCAAGCCTTTCACTGAGTGCAGTCCTGCGTCTGCCTCTCCCAATTAAAACCAGCATGATGATTGGACCCCACCATCTCTGCAGAGATCAAAATTGTGTTTGAGATGCTTATATTCCTGCTCTTCATCTTCATGCTAAGATTTCCATAAAGCCCCTAAAAGCATAAAAGCAATTAGGATCTTGCAGTAATTTATTTGGGTGATTATCAGATCAGACGGTCTGAATGCTTCAGCTCTTACACTAACTCAGGGACAGCAGCACCATGCACTCGGGCTGTCACATGTTCTGTTTCACCCCTCTGAGCTGGTGCACATGTGGCTGTGCTCTCCAGATGTGAGTAAGCAGCTCGCTCTCTGCCTGTTTTGTGCTTTTTTCTTCAAACTTTGGATCTCATCAGCTCAGAAACATTTTCTAAATTTCAGTCCTCCACTGAACTTCATTAGACTCCCCCATCCTTGTTTGTCTGGCAGCAGAGAGCAGATGAAGGAGGTGGATGGGGGGTCATGTCTGTGTGGGACGGGTAATTACGATCACTACCATAGAGAGTAATCTGATTACTCAGCATTACTCAGTTAACCCAGCATCTACAGGACCTGAACAGCGGAGCTGGGGAGGACAGGAGGCGCTCCTACCGTGGCGTCGTAGCGCAGCTTGTTCATGAAGTGTGCCGCCTCGGCCCCCTTGTAGAAGTTGAACCACACGGTACCCTGGAACTGGTCCCCGGCGTCCAGGAGCAGCACGTTGTTCTCGGTGCTGCGGATCCTGCTGACCTCCGTGGCTCTCCGGGCCACGCCGGCGAAGCACTGCCCGTTAACGCCGCATTTCCCGGAATTAACGTCGGTCTCCTCCACACGAGCGTGTACGTCGTTGGTGTGGAGCAGCACCAGGTCCCAGACCGCCGACGAGGACACGGAGAATCCCAGGAGGAGGAGGAGGGGGAGCAGGCACACCGCTTCCATCGCTGCGCGCAAAAACAGTGCAGGAGGAGCCCGGAGAACGGCGGCTCCCTCTCCTCCTCCTCCTCCTCCTCCCCGCCCTCAGACCCGCTACTTGCTCCCTGTGAGGGGGCAAACAGAGCATGAGAACCTGGAGCAAGTTTTTCATCTTTTTGGAGCTTCGCCTTCTTTGAACTGTGGGGCAGGACACATGCTCGATCCCTGCTTTTTTCTGAACTTTCTTCACATTCGCCTGATGTTTGTTCTGAAACACTCAGTGTGATGTTGAGTTCACGGACTTTGATAAACGTGCTGCATTCACTGTTTGAGAACAACAAACATTTCAGACCCAGTGCCCAGTTTTCTTAGAACGAACAGGTGTTCTGGGAATCCATCCTACCCGTTGTTTCTACGCATGCGCACAACACGAAATTAAGTGGCGAACCATCCTACCTTTGTGAATATGAGCTAGAAGCATAATTTTACAGCTAGAATTCAGTGGCAAATCATCTTACCTTTGTTAATTAGAGCTAGAAACATACTCTGACGGGTATAATACGTGCCAAACCATGCTACCTTTCTGAATGGGACCTACAAGCACACTTTAACGGATAAAATGAAGTGGCAAACCATCCTGGCTTTATGAATGTGAGCTACAAGCATACTCTGATGGGCAAAGTTAAGTGGCAAACCGTCATACCTACTTACATTTGTGCTGGAATGACTCTGTGACAGCAGAACTGTGCATAAACTACTTACGGTAGGATGTTTTACCAAAGTAGGAACACCGGCCACTCTCACATAACCTTAAATATAAGGATCAAACCTCCTTTTATCAGTCCTTATTATCCAGTCCCCTGGACACCAAAGTGCTTGTTCATAGGGGGTCATATGATTGTTGGGTTTTTGTCTGTATTATGTCTACCTTACAATATAAAGCGCCTTGGGGCGACTGTTATTGTGATTTGGCGCTGTATAAATTAAACTGAAATGAACTGAATAGCGATGTAGCAGAAAGCGGCATCTGGTCAGAAGGACAAACAACCAAATGTGGAAGAGTTTATTTGTCCAAAATGAAACATATCTGCGGTGGTCGGATGCGGGGTGATTGACGGTTATGGCCTCCTGAAATAAAGACGATGGATGATGTAGCACTTTTTTTTTCCACCAAGGCTTTTGGAAAGGGAACAGCAGCCGTGGCAGTGAAACAACAATCTAATAATCTCCACATTTATTGTCAAAATGATTCATATATTGGTTTCAACTGTCCAAAGGATTTTCTGGAGATCTGCACAGCTCTTTAGATGTTTTTTTGTGAACTTTGACCTTCCCACTCCTGAGTGTAACCAGCGGTTTGCACCTTGTTGTAAAGTCTGTGTATTTCATGAAGGCATTTCTTGAATGTAGACCTGGACAGTGATACTCTGGCCCCTCGAGCATCACTTTCGTGGGTTAAAAGTTATTTTTTTAAGCACAGAAATAATTCTGTCATCATGCACGTTTTCAGGCCTTTTGTTGTTGCCGAGCTGCTCAGTGACATTCTGATTTTTCCACCTCTAAAATGTTTGCTTTCTCTCTGGTTTATTTTAAAATTTCAGCCTAATGATGGCCTCCATCAATGCAATGACCTTTCTTTGGAGCTTTTATTTTAGAGTTTCATGGAAAGATACTAAACTGTAATTCCTGAGCAGAGATCACAGAGAAATGTGTCATTGTTCCAAAACTCATTGCCCTGTCTGTACGGTAGTTCCAATGAATGAATGAATGAATAATCCTGCATTCAGAGTGTTAGAGAGCTACAAAAAGAAAATACAAAGAGAGGTGAGAAATTTCACTGTGGTGAGATTTCCGGTTTACAGACCAAGTGTGCAAATCCTGCTGGACAGAAAAGTTCCTTCTTAAGCAAGAGTGTAATCGGTCCCACAGAGCTCAGTTTGATCTTGTAGTGCATTCCTCCATTCATAAAAAAAACAACCCTGAGATTTCAAAAAAGACACCAAGATTAGTTTTTATTCCACATCTGACTTCATCCTAAAACCCACCATCATATTAGAAAACTTCATTTATACAGCTCTCCCCGCAGCACCCCTACCTGAAGCATGTTCCAATGGGTGTGACCTGCAGAGCTGAAAGATGTGCTAAAAAACTGCAGTTCCTCTAACGTCCACTAGTGTCCTCTAAATATCCAACTTTACAGCAGAAAGAAACCTGGGGCCCGTTCTTCGTACCTCGCTAAGTAAGTTAGCTGGATTAGATTGTTGACGATTTCGCGTGATC
>NW_024582564.1:852710-868543 GCF_018398535.1 Haplochromis burtoni | reverse complement strand
AGCCCCGTTAAGTGGCTAGTTGTAAGATGGACAGTGTTCAATAAAGCAACATAAAGACCGTGCTTTATGTCCTGATTCAATTCAGAGTGCTCTGCCTAATTTAGTAATAAGGTGAGCATACAACAGTGGTGGTCCTGCACCCCCTCGTCAACAAGTTGCTTAAGTGAATAATACCCTCACGGGAATATCGATATCTCTCTATGAGCACACTGTCGCGCTGAGCTAAAGGATCCTGTCTGTCCCGCAATATACGCTGAATTCTGAAAACTCTCCTTATCAATCTCGCACCTTCTGCAATGGGCTGCTCGCGTATACGGACAGGACATGGCTGCGACAGACTTCCCAAATCCACCTTCGCTTTTATAGCCTTGGTTTCTCATCTTGATTACACGAAGTAATTTACTATTACTACTCTAAAATATGAATTACATCTGAAATAATCAAATACATGTAATAGAATGATTAATAGTACATTTCCCTTCTTTTAGGAAATGGCCTGTATGTATCTGTATGAAATCAATAAAAGGATCAAGTGCTGCATTATCTTTAGTTACATTGATAATATTTATTTATGGAAAAACAGTGGAAAAATATCGCTGTTGCTTTCGTATAAATGAAGTGGACATACCTGAGTGGCCGCGATCTAATCCTGTTTACATAAAGTAAACCTGCTCCCGAGCAGGTTTACGCTTACGGATCTGTTGCTATGACAGCAAGTCCCGGATGAGCTTCGGAGAACCGACTGATCCAGGATCAGGCGAAATCGTCAACAATCAAATCCAGCTAACCTACTTAGCGAGGTACGAAGAACGGACCCCTGTTCAATAAAGGTGGCCATCACAGCAAGTACATCCATCCATCTTTCTCCATCCGATTTGGAGAAAACCATCTGAAAACCTTACAGGTGTAAAGAGAATCTTCACTTTCATAAGGATCCATTAAAAAAATAAAAAATAAAAAATAAGCAGCTTTTCTTCCAACATTACATACACAGAACCATTTACAGCTCACTGCACAACACACGTAACTAAACAGCAGGAATATTTGACATCTTTACGATTCAGATTTTGTTGATATATAAATATACTTTTCAAAGATTTTCATCCTGCTCTGTGATGACGAACAAACAGCCAAACCAGCACGGAGACAACAGAGTTGTGAGCGTGACCGTGGCCTCCTTTTGGATGTCAGCATCATTTTCAGGTGATCTGTGAAACAGGACGTGATGAGGCTGCAGGGATATCACTGCACATCCATCAGGCCTGTGACCCTCTCTGCTCTCTAACTTCATTCAGCACATCTTACATGAGCAGCTCAGTCCTCCGCAGTGACACGACCTTTAAATTTACCCTCCTCTGCTCCTGTAAAACACTTTGACACATGCTGTACAAACACAGCTGTTTTACTGCCCCATACAGACATGAACTCTCTGTGTACACAGCACGCACACATGCACACAGTGTCCATGTGCAGAAACACACATAAAGCTCATCTATCTTCCAGCTCGCTTTACACTTGTTTATTATTTCTAATCGTGCACAAACACTTCAGTGAAGCTGCTTCACCTGCAGCGACGCTCAGACTGGAACGAAATGTCCTCACAGCGTTCGCTGATGGATGACTGAACTGAGATGGGGCAGGAAATAAACAGCTGAAGGTGCCGCGGTGTCGACTTACTTTTTGCTCCTTTATTATGAAACCAAAGAAAAAGATGAAAAAAAATTACAGATTGTGCCCAGACGTGTTTTGCTCAAAGTTAAAAAAGAAAGAAAGAAAAGATTTTTATTAAAAATGTGACTCAGGGTGGTTTCATGTGGTGTACAGCAAGCCTTTTTGAGTTCACACCCGACATCAGGCCGGGAAATAATTGTCAGTTGACAATAAAATCTAATAATGGTCACCCCGACGTTTGCATCAATGAAACAGTCCACGAGCTCCTTCTGCTGTTTCAGGAAGTCTCTCCAGCATAGTTGTGAACTCGGAGGTGAATTTCTGCTCTGTGAACAGACCAATGCAAACCTCAGCCCCAGAAAATGTAATGTTAACCAGAATCCGCAACAGACACATCTGTAAAATATGATGCTGAGCACAGAAAGAACAGAGCAGTCAGGAAGACGAGAGAAAAGAAAGAGAGAGCTGAAAACTCGGCAATGGTGGAGTAAGAATGGAACAGGAATAAGTCCCTGGACTTATGTTCATGAGTTCTGTTCTTTCCAAAGTGCATGAATCCCCCCTGTGGTGAGCCTTTAATGCTTCGTGTAACCCCTTCTGCTCATATACAGTCTGGTGGATCTTTGTGAGTGAGCATATTTGGAAAACCACCATCACCGATGGAAGAAATTTTGAGACATGCAGACAGAGCTTTCCCTCACAGCGTCCACGGCTTTGCTGAAATGGACTCTTTGTAAGCCACAATCTGTTCAGTTAGAAGTTCGATATGTGCCGCTGTCCCTTCGAACACCAGCACAGTGTCTACACATGAACCTGGGACAGCGGCTCAACGTGAAAAATGTTCCTATATGAGGCTTGAAGGTCAGTCTTTGGGTTCAAGTGGCTTCTTGAAGCATAAACACAGCCAGATATCCCCCAATCACACTCAGGAAAGGGCCTCCACCTGCCGTGACCGGAGGTGACAGGAATGAGACCAAAAGTTGTTCTGTCATCGTGAATCTGCTAAACTTCTCAAACCACCAATATGGGACAAACTCTGCATCACAGTAACGAGTGCACAGTCATCTCGTGGTTTCTCAGCAAGCAGAACAGAAACCTCCCTAACATCTGTGCTGGGGTCGGCTTTATGGTAAATTATGAAGTCTGTGAACGCGTTAGTCCTCCCCGTGTCTGCAGAAGCGACCACACAGGAAACGAGCTTCAGTTCTGTGTTTGGCTTCAGCTGTTCAGCAGAAGTCAAATTTAACTCGACCTCAGACTTTAATTATAGTGCAGCTCGGACACAAAAACATCTCATTACGCTGAGCTGCTCCTTCTAACCTGAATAACAGATGACTTGAGCACAGTTCGTTTATTTTGGGTTTTTTCAGACTTGACAGTCTCAGTTTGTTAAACTGTCTGCACACTTACACCCACAAATCAAATGGACCCGGTGAATCCTCACCACGTTCACTATGATAAACGAATAAAAGATGTGGCGTTTTTAACGGGATGATCTGATAACAGCGTGCTTAGTGTTCAGCCCTGAAGTTAATGCTGCTGTTTAATGCATAACTCAAGTCTTTCCAAGAGGAAAGAACTGCAGAAGACACAAATTAACAGAAGTCTTTGCTACCTGGTTCTATTAGAGGTTTATTCCTGTTTAATTAGAGTTCTTCCTTAAACTGTCACCAAGTGATGCTTGTAGCAGCAACACTGGTCAGGTTTACGTTAAAAAGAAGAACAAATATGAGGGGAAAAAACAATAATCCCTGCACCACAGCACTGCTCAGCAACTTAAGTGAACAAGTTCTCTCTCAATGGGAGAACGTGACAAGAGAAATAATAAACGACTTTCTGTTGTTGTTCTCTAACTTTTACTCATAAATGTGACATGTGAATGTGCCACAGCTCAGTCATCATCTTTACCCATGTGTCACTCATGAAATCAGCCTGCAGTCACAGCATGAATCACAGCGTGACTCCTAACCCGAGCCAGTCACACACACAGACGGCGCTCTCCCTCAGGCCTGGTATCTGCTCAGCGAGGGCCTTTTTTCACCCGTGAACTAGGCTTTTCACTCAACAATAGCAAAACAGTACACAGACTTAATATTTAATGGGAGAAGCTCTGAGCCGCAGACTGATTAGCGGCGTTAGTGCTGTTGAATGGCGCTGGCTTCAGTTTCAAGCTGTTGGCTTTGGTTTTGGCTCCAAGCACTAAAACACCAAACCTGGAACTTAGTTTTCACTGAAAATGGTGAAAAAGCTTGGAAACATTGTGCTTGTTGGAGTCTCCTTACAGTAACTTATGTGCTGCAGCAGAAGACTCATAAGCACAAGCTCTTAAAAATGACAAACTCTTACTACAGAGCAGGGCACTACGGCGCCTGCACACCCAGGTAAGAGGACTTCAATCACATTAATGAGGCTTGTTTTAGTGAAAATGGACCATACTACTCTTGGCTCTTGACAGAGGTGGTCGCACTTTCTCCTCCCTTATCTTTCCTGCTTGGCTTCTCATGTCTTTTGTATAGTCTCACTTATTCTCTAACCCTAAGAGAGTCTCCCAGACTTTTTCTCTAAAAACCTAAAGAAGAATTATGGATTTGATCAAACTGGTACCTTAATGAAACTGACACCCTCCTGGGCTGGGGAGAGCCCGATTGTCGTGCAGAGATGTTTGCTGCCGGATACTCGATGGTCGGTTGCGTTGTGTGTCTAGCGATACTCTTGTTGGAGGATATTGACCATTGACCGACATCTACCAATTCGGAATTACGGTAACAGAGTTCTGGCTGATGGAGCTGGCTCAGACCTGGCTTATCGAAGAACAAGAAGCGGCTACAGCTGTTCAAAATCCTTTCAAAACACTTTCTCTCGGTTGAACACGGAACACACACACACACACACACACACACACACACACACACTCACACACACACACACACACACACACACACCTACACTCCCACCCCGTCCAAACGCCTTCAAAGCTTATGTCTTCTATGTTGTGAGATGTGATGATTCATTGGCTATGTGCTGAGCACATGATCTCCCTGCTGGAGCTCAGTCTGGGGGGGAGTTCTTTTTTCTCCTTGTCTTTCCTCATGTTGTGCATTTTCCATTGTTATACCTCTCTGACCTGTCTTCCCCGTGATGTTTGTGTAATGTAGGTATGGTCGGAAGGATAAGATGGTGCTGGCAAGGCTGGCAGCCTTAACCCAAGTTCCCTCGGGATGAATAAAGTATTATCAATCAATCAATTGAACCAAACCTGAGGCAGAGCCTCATACAGCCGATCTGCAGCTCCTGCAGGCCGGGCACGTTCAACTGCATTTGTCTCCTGGGTTTGTGCCAACTTCCCTTGCTGCGCTCTTTCATGTCATGTGATTCAGTTTTGCAGTCTGGTATCACTAGAGGGCAGCAGAGGGCAGGGAAAGCATTAATTTAGGTACAAGTCTCACACAGAGCACAACAGATTTAAATGAAAGAAGCAAAAATTCTAACCTGTCAGCTAAAGTCTGTGAGAATTTCATTATGTTTGGAAACCGCCTAAAACATACGAGACCTGCAGCTCATTCCAAACCCTTGATTAACCTCAAAGGGAGTGCCCATTGTTCCCAATTCTACACGTCAGCTGCACTTTCATTTCTGCAAACTGCTTCACTGTATGATTCATCTGAAGCAAAATAAATCTTTGAAATGCTAAGCTGCTCGATTAGAGGAGGAAGATCAACCTGCCTCTGAGAGCTTTGATTGTATGGATGTGGAGAGCCTGGATACTCTTCCCAATCTTTACACTGCCATTTTGCATTACATGCTACTCTGGGAGGAAACAAGTGTGAATTCAGTTAGTCCAAGAAAAGGAAGGCCTAAAAATGTGCCAGATGTGTGAATTAAATTTTTCTTTCTGTCTTTTTTTTAAAATTATTTACAATAGAAAGTAAGCTTAGCATTATAATTATGTATATTTCACATCTCAGAACACAAGGATGGGACAGCAAACATCGCCCTCTCCTTCGCTGTAACTGCAACCATCCAAGACATTTGATGGAAAACACACTGCAGAAATGGAGGACATTAAAATAAAGGCAAAGCAAATATGCAACAATGCAGCTGGGGGGGGGGCATGGCTCTACCGTGCTTTGAGGATTACTATCTGGCAGCTCAGATCAGACCTCTAGTGTGCTGGTGTAACTCTAAGTTTGAGGCAAAATGGAAGGACATTGAGCTTTCTTTGATGGATTTCCCAATACAGTCTGTTCTGGGGTCTCTTGAGAGTTTGCCACAGGCATATCAGATGCAAAATTTATGTGTAAGTTTTTCCCTGAAAAAATGGGCAGATGTGATTAAAATTTTTGGTCTTAATAGGGAAATAGGGTTGCTGGGATGGCCAGCGTATCTCCCACGCTTCCTTCCAGCATTGTTAGACCATAAATTCAGGGAATGGTCCAGGCATGGAATCACTGCAATCTGTAAGATAGTTAAGCATGGGGAGCTGATCAATTTTGAGGACATGTGTCAGATTTACGAGATCGGCAGGGAAGATTTTTATCGTTACCTACAGGTTCGGAGCTTCTTCCGGAAGGAAATTAGAATGCTTGACGCAGATGCTAGTGGGGTGATCCAAATATTTATGGATGCTTATGGTGAGAACATTATAAGAGGTACTATAGGCAAAATATACAGAAGTTTTACAGCCATGAAAAAGACCTCAACAAGATATGTCAGTCATCGATGGGAAAAAGAAGCAGGTATAACTATCTCAGAGGAAGATTGGTTGCGGATGTGGAAGAATGTGTTATCTACCACAAATTCTTTAACATGGCGAGATTTTGGATGGAAGAATTTAATTAGATTCTTCATCACACCAAAGCAGAAATCCAAAATAAGTGGTTCAGGCGCTTCATGCTGGAGGGAGTGCGGGGAGGTCGCTGCAGGTTGCTTCCATGTCTTCTGGTCATGCCCTAAACTGAA
Organism: Haplochromis burtoni; assembly: GCF_018398535.1. Lineage (NCBI taxonomy): Eukaryota > Metazoa > Chordata > Actinopteri > Cichliformes > Cichlidae > Haplochromis > Haplochromis burtoni. The sequence continues at coordinate 861,913 of NW_024582564.1, read as the reverse complement.
GACCTTTTGGGAGGAGATTAAACAAATGGTGATGGATGTGCTGGAAGTAACACTGGACTTCTCCTTTAGTACCATGTACCTTGGGAATATCCCTGAGGATATAAATAACAGAGACTCATACTTACTGAAAATAATTATGGTTGCATGCAAAAAGGCAATTACTAAGTGTTGGTTACAGACAAGCCCCCCCAACACGGAAGCTGGTCATAGACATTATTAACACAATTCATCATATGGAACTGATTACCCTCTCACTGCGGCTACAGAAGGAGAAAGGAGAGAGACTTTGGGAACGATGGGATCGTTATATGTCAAGAGACTAGAAACTGATACCTCTGTGATGCAGAGGGACAGCTGCGAATTTGTTTGAATGGAACATGCACCTGTGTAATATGTAATATGTGTAAGTAAAACAAGGCGTTGTGTATTTTGGAATATGCGAACATATATGACTGTGTTGGTTTCCCTTGCCCTCTTTAGTTCTGTATGTAAAATAAGATGAAAATCAATAAAGAGAAAGTATTAAAAAAAGAAATTCACATAAAAAAATAAAAAAAAATAAAAAATAAAGGCAAAGCAGATGAAATCAAAGCTCCATAAAAGAAATGATTAAAGTCAGGACTACTTAAAGCTGAAACAACATCCGGATAACCAGAAAGAAGCTCACCTAAACTGTGCCTTTTTACTACTAGTCCCATTCACTCAAACACATTATATACATGCTTTTTCTATACCTCACATGTACACACACTCACACTCCAGAGTTTGTTTCAGCTCAGGCTGACCTCTCTGAGCAGCTCTGTGAGGATCTTCAGGAACAGTTCTTCGGGTTTCTGGAAGGATGTTCAAAGCTCTTCTTTGGATGTTTCTGCCTTTTGTTGTGTTCTCTGGCAGGATGATGTCACACTGCTTCAGTAATGCTGAGGTCAGAGCTCTGATAGAGTTCCCCTGTGTGTTTCTATCCAGGTTTTACTCCACAGCAGTGTGTTTGGATCATTGTCAGGCTGAAACATGAAGCTACTATAATCAGATGTTTCCAGATGTTACTGGATGGTGGATCAGACTCTGATGGAACTTTTCTTCTTTCATAATTCATCAGTTCATCAAAGATCTCCAACACCACTGACTGACCTGCAGCTGAAACCATGACAGAGTCTCCACCCTGTTTCACTGATGGCTGCAGACTCTCACAGTTGGACTTCCTCCTTATATATACTCTCTTATATATACTGATCATGATGTGGATCCATCTCTCCATCAGACTGTTCTTCTGATCTTCAGACTCAGCCTTTCCTCCTGTTTCCCTTCATTAAGAACGGTTTCCTGTCAGCCGTCCTTCCTCTGAGAAATCCTGTGATGAGGCTTCAGAGAACAGTAGATGATCAGCTGACGCTCCTGAAAATGACTAGAAAATCTGTCTCCTTGGAAACAAAATATAAATAAATCAGGGGTGGCTCAAGACTTTTGCACAGTACAGGATTTGGTAGCTTTCCTTTGGAATTTTCAGCGAGGTCCGAAGAGATGTCAAAGATGTTAACTATGCTGGAAAATCAAACGCAGACTCTACATTCATGATCATTTTTCAGAGTGCGCCAGGTGGAAGTGAGAAGACGAGCAGAGACCTTTTCTCTGTGTCTCATTAATGTTAACTGGACGCGTTGCAGCCTCCTAATTGGATAATTGTGTCTGACTCGATGTGAATAAGTTGTTCTAATGAATCAGGCAGTAAACGGAGTCCCGTGGTGGTAATCAGTGTCTCCCCTAATGAGCACAGCTTTTATTAATCCCCTCTAATTTCAGCGGCGCTGGCTTGCATCTGACCTCGATGTAGATGAGATGAAATGCCCCCACAGAGATCAAACACACCATGAAGACTCCACATGGGGGGCAGGTCACCATTTCTCTTTCCTTAAAACAGCTGCAAACCGTCCAATAACACATCAGCTCTGATTCAGAGCCGTGCGTGGAGGTTTGGTGGGTCACAGAAGATTTCCTGCCAGAGGTTTGAAATATTGGCGATGTGTTTATTTGTTTTCTGAGCTCTGATGGAGTTTTCCTGGTTACTGTCCCGAAGCCTGATGTCAATCAAATACGACATTTAGAACAGGTACAGGTGTCACAGAGCTTATGGCCTGGTTTAGATTTATGCCCACTTTTCATTAAGAGGCTGGGCTCCTTTCGTCGACCTCTGTTGGATCCCCGTATTCTGGCCTCCTACCTGTGACACCAACCTGCTGAACCTTTCCTTCTTTTCCCAGCAGAGGGCAGTAGAGTGATAGAGATGAGTCTGGGCCAGCCTCTCAGAGGCAGAAGAGTAACAAGTGAAGCAGAATTAAAGCTGATTTGTCTCCATGTGTGTCTCTGTGTTTGTATGAATAATGGACTGGTGGTGCTGGTCTGTTATCATGAGGGATGTTTGGGTATTTTGACGGTCGCTCTGGGGGAATAAAGGAAATGGATGAGGGTGTGTGGACCAGCAGAGTGACGCAGCCTTTTCCTTTCAGCCTTTCGTACTCCGGCTGATGGATAACAACGGCTCTCCAGAGAGAGGCCGGACGTATCAGGAGGACAAGAATGCAGCAGGCGTACGGCGAATAATAAAACTCCTCCTTCACGCCTTCATCCTGCTCGCCCTGCATTAATACCGCACGCAGTGACGGCGCGCCCCCACGGATTCATTCTTCTTCTCTCTGTTGCACCTAAAACCCATTCGACGGCGAAGGTGATGGAACATCAGCCGCCATCTTTGTGAACTTGTTTCACCTTTTCCTCGGAGAAGATGGAAAATGGAATTGAGTCACAAGGTTCTGTATGAGGGATGAGACCCTGTAGATGAAGGTGACTCGTGTCCTGCGCTCTGCAGAAGATACCTGGACAGTTTTGGCTACGTTCACTCTGGATTTCATTTAATCGTTATTAATCATCTCATGCTCTCTTCCACAGCGTGTCTTTGTCCTGTCCTTTCCCTCTCACCCCAACAGGTTGTGGCAGATGCCCACCGCTCCGTTCTTCCTGTTAAAATGCAGTTTTCCCTTCCCACTGTCGCTAAGTAGTAGCTTATAGAAGGTCGTTTGATTGTTGGGGTTTTCTTTGTATTATTGTAGGGTCTTTACCTTATAATTTTAAGAGTTCATTAGTGAAGAGGCCGTTCAGAAGAAGCACGGTTTCTAATGACCAGCAGTGGGTTAATGGTTTCAGTTGTTCATTTCAAGTTTAACTGAATGAAAAATCATGTTTTTCTTTCTTTCGGGGGAAATTATGATACTCACCAGAGTGATACAAGGATACAATGGGAATCTCTTGTTCGAGCTTTGTTTAAAAAACAACAACAACAAAAAACAAAACAAAACAAGATGGTGATGGCAAAAACAAAAACACTCAGCTTGATGCTTCAAAGCAGTAATCTTAACACCACTGGTTGGCGTCACAGAGGAAATGGCCATCTTTTGTGTTGTTATGAAACGGTTGTGTGCAGGCAGGAAAAGGACCCAAAGTGCAGACTCCGGAAACAGACATGAACTCAAAGTAACAAACTTCCAAAATACAAGCAATAAACGCACGCACGCACGCACGCACAACACACAGCATAGTAAACGGTAGATCGCAACACGGACACAGAGAAACACAGGGGGAAACACAGCTGGGGTAAATCAGGCCTAATGAGACAAAGGAAGCACAACCAGACACATTAACATGAGACACGGACTTTCAAAGTAAAACAGGAAACATAACACAGACTGAACTTACAGACACAGACTCACAGGCAGGCACTGCAACAGAGGGAACAGAGACGTAGACAGACACAGCGATACAGCAACTATGGAACAGAACAGAAAGCAGAAAGCACAACTCTGACAAAGAAACCAAAAGACTAGAAATGATAAATAAAGGCAAAAATCAAAGTACAATAATAATGAACACTCAGAACTCTGGGTCGACGACCCAGGCACCCCAACACGTGTAGAGTCAGTGACTCATTAACTGCCTTATAGGGGAGATTTTTCTAATGACTCAAACATTTGTATTTTATTAAGGCTCAAAGTTTCAACGATTAACTGACAAATTACATTGTTTACTTTGAGGTACTTGATATCCAGTTTTTATTAAGGTCCCAGATCCCAACAAACACAAACACTCTTTCATATGCAACTTCAAAATCTAATAAATTGTGCATGACACCGCCTGTCATTTAGGACGAACTCTATCACGTTATTCCTAACTCTCTTCCTGAGTAAATACAATAAGGATAAAAAGGAAGCCCGGGTTTGTTCTTAAGGTCTTGTGCAATGGTCTTCTTGCACTCCTTTTATTTCAGCTGCTGTCCTGCGGGGAACAGTTTTTGGGCTTCAGTTTGGATGCAGTCAGACTTTTGTTTGGCGTACTTTTATCTGACACTCATACTGAGTCACATCACACACATTTTCCCTCCTGTGCCACGCAAAAAAGAACTCTAGCCAAAAAGACACAAACAGTTTCTCAGAATATACTGGCCTCCGTCTTCTATGTGGTAGTTTCTATCATGTTCAACATAAGCACCATTTCATCGATACAGGGTGGCACAGTGGTGCAGCGGTTAGCACTGCTGTCTCACACTGCTGGGTCTGTCTGAGTCGGCCAGGGCCGTGTGGGTGGAGTTCCCATGTTCCTCCAGTGTCCTTATAGGTCCTGTCTGGGTGCTCCGGCCTCCTCCCACAGTGGCGACTTTAAATGGGTCGTAGGTGTGAATGGTCTTTCTGTGACACACTCTCCAGGTGTGCACCAGCTCGCCACGAGCCTGAAGTGGAAGGATGGATTTCACCCATACTGTCATGGTCAGAAGTTCACTTCACCAGGAGGAAATCTGCTGCACGTGCTCCTTTGGGACCTCTGACTCTCTCATGGTCACAGATGGACCACACTGGAGGATTTTTATTCAATGTTATGATACAGAGACACCACATTTGCTCCTCCCATGGTCAAATTAATGCTGTTAACATGACCTCCACTCCTCTTGTACTGACGTTCCTCCAACACTGCCATCGTCTTTTCTCTCTTTCATGCAGTTTGTGTTTTTTCCTGTTTGTTGTTCTTAGCGATTTATTCCTGTTAAAAAGGAGTTCTTCCTCTCCACTGTCGCCAGATTCAGCCCATAGAGAATCGTGTGATTGTCGAGGTTCTGTTGTTATTATTGTAGTGGCTTCAACTTATAGTCTGAGAGTCTAGAGCTGATAATCCCCACACAGGCTGCTTCACCTGAGGTGGAGCAAGCAGCGAGTGGTGAACACAGTGATTTACAGAGAAACCCATCTGTCAGCAGAACACGGGAGATACTACAGGTTAAAGAAGGCTCAACACCCGCCAACACGCCGCCCGCCACCTGTCACGATTTGCGTCACGATCTCCTCTCCGGCTGTCGGAGCACATCAGCTGCCAGCGACGCGCCTCCCACGGCGAGCACAGCGTGGAAGAGGTCTGATGATGAGGCGAGATCTGCTGCCCTGTCAGAGCCGCTGAGAGTCAAGACCTGAGCTTCAACTCAATCTGTCAACCCGTCCGTGTCTGAAATCCTTCCAAACAGGCAACGAAGACATCGGAGAGGCCCCGAGGACGGAGAATCAAACTGAGGTGCAAGGGGAACACCGGAAGGGGTTTCTCTACAAAACAAGATGTCATAAATGATGGAGAGCGTGTTCTTCTCCTCATACGCTGATGCCTCAGGTGTACCCGTCTACCACCCAATCAATACATGTCAATAGGTACAAAGAGACACGGCAATCTTCCAGAAAAACACAGTTTTATTTTTACGTTCACTCTGAATCTCGTGATTTCCGCTACACGAAAAGCTTGGATGTTTTCATTCCTCGTTTTCCACCTCTCATGTTGAGAAAAAGCCATCAAGGTTATTATCTGTTCAAAGACAATCATTACCACCACCGGAGCAGCCACTCTTCTGAGCATGAAATCTGCAGTTTGTAAACGCAGTCACATATCCTGGGACTCACATTTTCTTCTTTTGAAGACCACAGACATGGGAAACTTAGATCTGCTTCCCTAAACCAGCCTCTGACTCTTCTGCTTTCACCAGCACTTCCCAGAAATACAGACAAATATTCAGGGGCTGCACATCATTTGTCAAACAATGAGAGGATTAATAAAATATTTGATTAGATGTATGAACAGGAAATACTGCGAAAGCAGCTCAATAAAAATAAAGCTGCCAAAAGCTCACAGATTTTACTGATCATCTGTATTTTATTAGTCATGAAATTGCAATAAATCTGGTAAAAACCCAACATGAGCCCATTAAATGCTTTGCTCCACTGTGTGAAGAGTTTGCATCTTCTCCCTGTGTCCTGGTTTCATAAAGATTTCTTTTCTTAGGGGTCACCAAAGTGGATCATCTGCCGTGTTCTCACCCTATCCGAGCATCCTCCTCTGTCACTCCAACCCTCTGGACGTCCTCCTTCACTACAACCTACAACCTCTGTGGTCTTCCTCTTTTTCTCCTCCCTGGAGGAGCCGCTACATTTAAAGGATTTTATACTGGAGTGCTTCCCGACACCCCCCTACCCCCACTGATCCGAGCTTTGGGCTTACAATATGAGCAGACTGAACCTGCAAGTTCCACATTAAATCTGAACCTCACGTTACAATATAAAGCACCTTTAGGTGACTGTTGTTGTAATTTGGTGCTATACAAATAAAACTGAATTGAACTGAAGCACGGTGGCACGGTGGTTAGCACCGTTGCCGCACAGCAAGAAGGTCCTGAGTTCAATTCCACCATCAGGCATCAGAGTCTTTCTGTGTGGAGTTTGCATGTTCTCCCCGTGTTTGCGTGGGTTCTCTCCGGGTACTCCGGCTTCCTCCCACCGTCCAAAGACATGCAGCTTGTGGGGATAGGTTAATTGGATAATCCAAATTGCCACTAGGTGTGAATGTGCGAGTGAATGTGAGTATGAATGGTTGTCTGTCCCTGTGTGTTAGCCCTGCGACAGACTGGCAACCTGTCCAGGGTGTACCCCGCCTTTTGCCCTATGACAGCTGGGATAGGCTCCAGCGACCCTGAAAAGGATAAGCGGAAGCGAATGGATGGATGGATGAACTGAATATAAAAGGTGGACACAGCAATTGATCACCTGCTGATTGATGGATGTTCTTTGGAGCCAGAGGTCACCATGTTGTACAACCGAGAGCCTAAAATATGAATAAAGGCACCATAACACACTTGTTGGTTTTCAGCAGTGACTCTGGTGTTCTGCCTGCCACCATGTCATTTCAGTCTCGGGGTCTGAAGTGACGATACATGGATGGATAGATGGATTTCCTCTGTTTGTGCTTCTACTACAAACTAAACTCTGACCAAATGTCATTGGGACAGAAAAGCATAAATCATGTTGTCAATCATATGAAGCGTCTTGAGGCGACTTTTGTTGTGATTTGGCGCTATATAAATAAAATTGAATTGAATTGAAAATCAGTCCCTCACATGCACAACAACGCTGGAGTAAGAGCTCAAAAATCATTACAGCCTTCATCCTCCGAGCAGGAAATGTATCCCCAACTCTTGGGTAGAGGGTGAAAGTAAAATGAGCATCACAAACAAAACATAACAAAACGATGACCTTCAGGGAGCTGGGTGGAGCGGCAGATTGCATTTACAAGTCTAATACAGTCGGCATTCAAACACACTCACCGCTCTCCGGGATTTCCGAGGACGAGGAGGGAGCTGTTATCATTGGCTTCGCGGTACGGCTCTGACGTAAGCCTGTGCACCCGAGAGCCTGAAAACCAAAACTTAGTTAAACACATCGGAAAAATGGAGCAGTATAACATTTTGGGAAATAACTCTTTTCAACCTGGCAGGAATATTTTCCACCTGGAGCCAGGAACTTCCCATCCAGATGTCCACACGGACATCCGAGAGACTGAGACTACCCCTTAGCACCCATTCTCCCCCACTTCAGTTAAGTAGCACTCCTGAAGTTTTCTATTATCAGGCAAAGCCACATGAGGGTTTTACTGTTAAACAATGGTGCCAAGGTTTCTCTATATGAGACATTTTTGGTGAATAAATGACTTTATAAAATAAATGATTGGTTTTATTGTGAACTAGCCCCTTTTTCTCGAAGGCACTGTTTCAGAGATGTTCAAGTATGACCTCCGAGCCAACACTTTCAATCACTTTTCCAAGGATTTTTAGGTTAGTGTGGTGGTAAAGACGAAGAGTGAAGAAAGCAGCAGGTGATTCTGAAGGAAGGATGTAAGCCACCTACCCAATCAGAAAAAGATACTGAAACTATGAGTGCTATTTTTCTAACCAGAAAACAAAACAAAAAAATTGATCTTGAGGGCTGAGTGACTGAGTGAACATGGAGGTGGCATAAACTGCAGTTCCTCAAATGTCCACTTGAGGCTCTAGGTGAGTTAGTCCCCCCAAGACTTCCATGTTAAAAAGTCTGCCTTGTTTACAGCCTGATATTTAAGAGTTTTGGCTTCTCTGAACAAATCTATCTCTTCATAACCACTGCCGGGTTACCTGAGGGGTTTTCTAAAACGACCAGCAACCACTCGCCAAACAGAAGAGAAATGTAGTTTTTTTCCCTAGCAGCTGGTGGTTACCAAGGGTCTCACTGACCCAGGCCTCCATGACTGGGGCTTAATCACTGCTCTGGATGCTGTAATTAGGGGTTTGGTCACTTTGATATTGTGACCATAAAATGCATGATGACACCTTGATGTCATTCCATGTTCTGAGGCATTAACCTCAGGGTTTTGTCCCAGCCCTGCCCCATAGCGACTGCTGGCCTGCACCGGTGCCGTTCGAAGAGCCGATGAAGGTTTAAGATGTGACACACTTACAGTTAGTAGAGATTATACATCGCCAGTCCAGGATTTCTTGGCTGCTTCGGAGTTCGTGTGAGTTGTTTGCAGAGTGTCACAGGCCATAAATCAGTTTGGGGAGAAAATTTAGCGTCCACGCAGACATCAAAAATGACTTGGATTAACATTTTGATGAGATATAGGTGGAGGAGGAGAGGAATATTATTCATTCATTTCCCCACACATATTTTTTCCCAGATGGTCTGGAAGTTGGAGCCAGTGATTTGCTGCTCACACGCCCACTTTTCTATCCTTGAGGCTCGTTGGCAAATGACAGTTGGAGCAGGAGGAGGATAAGAAATACTTTCTGCCCCAGAAAAAAAGGGGGATCGGGGAAAAAG
>NW_024582564.1:847723-852690 GCF_018398535.1 Haplochromis burtoni | reverse complement strand
AATAAACTCTGTGGCACTGTGTTCTGACACTTTTCTCACACTAACTGTCAGATAATGAAATATGAATCTCGAGAGCGGCCTTGATTGATCACAATATGTATAAACAGTATGTATAAATATTAATTAAGTCCAGATATGAGTCACTGAAGCCATGGGAATGGGTTACTTCAGGCTCAGAAAGAGTTATTTTAAAGTTTGCAGTCCAATCTAAAGTGCAAAGCAGAATTGGTGTGCTCTAGAGAACAGCATCTAACATGTACCAGCATCAGATGTCTTTGTTTTTATAAAGTATGAAAAGCACAGTGATGGCCACAAGGAGATGAATGTCCTCAAAGAGAACGAGAGACACTGGACAGCTTCTTACTGGCACAGTGTGCAGGCAGAAAGACAAGGCAGAATCATCTTTGGAACAGGATCTGAAATACCCACACACAAAAAGTTTGAAACTGCTTGTTTTCAGTCATTAACAGGAATTCGTAAGAAGCACAGAAAAATATAGAAAGACACAAAGAAGCAAACATGCAGTGCAGGTTTGTGTAACAGCTCTTTTTTTATTCCTCTACATGTGAAATGCTCTTCTTCTGGGCATTAAAAGTAAAGTGAAGATATTCTTTCTTTTTGCTGTTGCAGAAACTCACAGATAGACAAAATGTAAGCTCTTGACCCTGGGAACCAATGCTTTTAATGGATTTCATTTTTATAACTGAGCATGTGACTCGTCAACAGTAGTGACTAATGTCTACAAATAAAGGTGCAGACATGTTGTATTGAGCCTATAGTATTGGTTCATCTCTCTGGTTTTCCAGAACCCATGAGAAGCTCTGGTATTTTTGTGTCATTAAGAACCAAGAAGTTATATGGCCTACTTAATAGGGTAATAAATACATCTAATCAAAATATCTGCTGTTGGTTGGACCTGCGGTTTAAGTGTGAAGTTAGAATGATGGTTTATTCTGGAGTCACAGTTTTGGCAAGAAGTCCAAATACAGTTAGCATTAAGTAAGCAGTCTACAGTATGTGGGACTGCTTGACCATATATTCTGTGTTATATTTTGGCTGTCCATGGTGCACATTGTTATCCACAGTGCTTGTGATCCCCATTGATCCAGTCACATTAATTCCTGTCTCCTGCTGAAGACAATATTGCATCTATATATCAAATAGTGAGGCTTTGGCTGTGACAATAGATGCCATAGAGACTGTTGGACCGTGCATTTGGGGATTTGTGGAAAAACCTTGAAACCCTGTCAGGTCGATGAAAGAGGCAGCACCAGCCATCATTCACCTCTGAGAGCCACTGGAAATAAAAGTAGGATAGGAGGGGGGAAAAAAACTATCAGTCAATCAATATAGAAGTCATCAGAGGAGTCAGAGACACATGGGGAGACATCACATATTATCTTATAAGCTTTTGAAAATGCCTTTTGAAATTGTTAAATTAAAAGTTTAATATGCGGTTTTGTTGTCACGGAATGACAATTAAAGTGATTATTTCACCTCATTTCTGAGTACTGCTAAAAGCTTTGCCAGATCCTGAAAAATTCCCATCATGTAATTTTACCACTGTCATACTAACTGGCATCATTGCCCACTACATACATGTAGCATGTGCTTCTTTGCTTTCTTAAATTTTGACATTATATCATCTTTGTAAGATTCTATTTGCATTTGGAACCAGTCTAAGTCCCTAAAAATGCAATTTTATTTTAACAGGCGTCTGTAGTGTGTGTGTTGTAGAAATAATACACATAGATGCATTTTAATTAATTAGATTAAATGCAGCAGTCAGTTTCATTAGATTTTGATGCAAGAAAATGGTTTGATATGGAGAAGTGCAGTTTGATCAGGCTGTTGTTTTTATCAGTAGCTTGCACAGATTAACACTTTTCAGCCTGTATATCTGTTAAGAAAAACATACCTACTGCCAGTTATCAAAGACAGTGTAGTTTTAGCTTTAATCTGCCCAAGGCTGGTGTCTGATTTGTCCTTTAGGGTTATTTCTAGACACATTAAAACACATTGTCCTGGTCCAACTTTACTTTGAACAGCATTTTGACACCATAAGTTAATGAGTAATTAGGTCTGATAAGCATTTTAATACACAATAATAAGGTTTGTTCATTTTTAATGTGCTGCAGCCTGGTGTTGCCAGGCCATTCAGAAAGTAATGCCATTCCACAACCTGCTTAGACCCTCAATATGTAGTTTTTCCTTCTCATCTGTGACCTGTGTTTATCCATACATCTATCCATGTTATTCTTTTATCATCTGCAGCTTGGTAGGTAACATACACACAGTAGGACTTCGGTTTAATAGGAACAGGCATTGAAAAGGAATTCCCAGAGGATGCTCCCAGGTGATTTGGGTGACAGAGGAAGCCAAGTGTAGCTTATCCTTCAGGGACATGTGTAATCTCAGCAGGTATTTGGGTTGCTAGTTGCTAGTAAGTCACCTTTTGTCCTGTTCCCCTCCCCTTTCCCCAAACAGTTACAGCACATGTCTGCACCTCTCTGAGCCTGGTTCTGCCCGAGGTTTTTTCCTCTTAAAGAGGAAGTTTTTTAGATAGAAAGCATTTAGGCATAGAAAAAAGTCGAGTCGGGGGTTCAAATCTGGTTTTCACCATTTGCAGAGTAGCTGATAGATAAATAAGGAAAGTCTCTGATGCTTGTACTTTCTCCCTGTGATTTCTGCATTACTGTCCCTGTACTGGCGCATGCTCTCTCAGCCAGTTCATCCTCATAACTCTCTGAAAGAAAGGCAGCATGAACCTGATCATGAGATTCTTTCCAGATTTGAATTTTGTGACAGACAACATCCCACTATGTAGTAAGGAGCACTCCATCGGTCAGTGGAGGAAATAAAGTGACCTTAAAAGCAAATTGAATTATTTGCTTTTTTGTGTGTTATTCAAATAATATGAAAGTGCTAGACAGTTTATTGACTGCTAAATCAACCAATGATTTGATTTAGCAGGATTATGTGGCGTTTCGATTTATTCATTATACTGCAGTGGTGCAATCATTTGAACCAATGATTTGATTGATACAAATTGAAGCATCAGGAGTTTTTTTCAGCTTCTGAAGTGGGAAATACATGAAAAAGTTTGAAAACCACTGGGCTGGATCAAGGGTAACACTCATCAGTTTGAGTTTAAGCTACTGATCCCGTTTAGCTTCACTTTTTACATTTTACACAGGCTTTGTACTGGCTGGGGGTGGTAATGCAACCATAGTATCACATACGATTAGTCAGGCTCCTTCGGAGCTCTGGGGGGTTTTTCCACTTGCTGTCAGGTGGAGTTTCTAATGTTTCACCTGGGCCTAATTTGCAAACAGTTAACAGGAGGGCTTCTTAAACCAGCTCTGCCTACTACTCCTTGCCAGTTTGTTCTGCTATCTACAGTGGTTACAGACTGGTAACACCTGTAGCCACTCTTGTTCCTTCACTGTGTTTAACCTGGTTTTCCCTGTTTAGATCTCCTCGTTCACCTTCTGGACTCACCTTCTGTTGTGATCTCTCTCCAGCACTGGGTCTCCCATTCCACTTACATGGTCTGTTTCCTATTAGGCTCATCATTATGCCTCCTCACCTGCCTGCACTCCTGCCTGCCACAGCACTTCTGGAAACGCAGGGAACAATCCCTCTCCTCTCGCTTTTTCCCTCCTTGCACAGGACACTTCCATGAATACCCTTCCCAGAGTTTTCCAACCCAGATTTGCAAATAAGCAAATGCCACCTCCAACATTCTCACCCTAGCCTCAAACTCCCTCACTCATCTAATAACCTCTTCTCCCTCTGTTGCTGAATTCCCGTTCCATCGTTCCCATCGTTCCCATCACAACCCTTGAGATCAGTCACTCGGTGGCAAATGCTTTTCCTCTGGATTCTGCTCTCTACTAACACTTAGGGGCGATTATGGCTCAAGAGTTAGCAGTTCGTCTTGTAATCGGAAGATTGCCAGTTCGAGCCCCGGCTCGGACAGTCTCAGTTGTTGTGTCCTTGGGCAAAACACCTACCGCCTACTGGTGTTGGCCAGAGGGGCCGATGGCGCGATATGGCAACTTCGCTTCTGTCAGTCTGGCCTAGGGCAGCTGTGGCTACAACTGTAAATTGTTTCCACCAGTGCGAGAATGAATGAATAGTGGAATTGTAAAGTGCTTTGAGGTTCTCGAACAGCGCTATATAAATGCAATCCATTATTATTATTACTCCTAGCTTTAGCCACATTCTCCATTCCCCCTGTGTAAATAAAGTCTTGTAAAAAGTTTAACCAAGTGCATTAAGTCTGCATTTGGGTCCAAGTATGCATCTGTTAACATCTGTTAAAACTAGAACGTCCAAGAGGGTCAGAATGTCCCTAAGCTGTTTAAAAGGGAACACTTCATTTTTTTATTATTGAACTCTTTATTTTAGCACAAATAATAATAACTAATAATTTTCATATAAGCTTTTGCATTGTTTTCTGTATCCATTTGTTTATTAGTGAATTATGCGTTTTAAGTTTATGGACAAAAATTAAGTTCTCTTTAAGTTCATCTGTCCATCCATTTTCTTCCGCTTATCCAATTCACAGTTGTCAGCGAAGGCTGGAGCCTATCCAAGCTTTCTTAGGGCGAGGGACAGGGTACATGCTGGACAGGACACCAGTCTATTGCAGGACTAAAACCAAAAGCAAAACAAAACTTTAAAAAAAACCAAGAAGAAAGGAATTTTTTCCCTTTCTGTGATTTCAAATACATTTGTGTATTTCAGTAAATTACAGGAACTATTTCCCATTTTCCTACCAACATTAAAAAAAACGAAAAAAGCAGAAAGTTAGGTGAAGAATTTTGCACAGTACTAAACAATATACGCTATATTTTTTCACATTACTGATCCTGACATATTTCATCCATGTATATATGCCCATCAATGGTTCCCTGTCTTAAATTCAATTCAATTCAATTTTATTTATATAGCGCCAAATC
>NW_024582564.1:842272-847703 GCF_018398535.1 Haplochromis burtoni | reverse complement strand
AAGTTTCTGAATCAGAATCACTTTAATTACAGAGTACAAAGGACGAGGAAGGATTTGTGTTGGTGGGATCAGTGCCGAGTCAAAGCAACGATAAAGGCGAGGTCCTCCGGAAGCGAGGGTCTGATACCGCCAGGGATCGCTGGGTTAGACCGACTCAGCACAAAAGGGCGAAACGTGCACCAAGCGACGTGGAAAACTCAATTTCCATCACATTAATCCATCAACGTCCTCTCACCGCTGAGTTTGGTTGATGTTTGATTGCATCAGTGCCGACTCCTCACAGCAGGTTTCAAACAGAGGTCGGGTTTTTAGCTCCGGTTTGATCTTCAGTTTGCTCTTCTGAGCTACATGCAGTGAAGTGACGAAAGGGCTGCTGGGTTAAAGGTGAAATGACAAGAAAAGGGCCAAAATGAATGCAAGTTACAGTGGAAATGATTAACCAAATGACTGATTACATCGTTTTAGTGGGAGCGTCCGCTCATCTGCAGACTTCTTAAACATCTGGAGCAGAGGGCGGCATCACCCTGCGTAAAAAACAAAAACTCATGCACAACAAAAACTGAGCCCCGAAAACAACGAACAACAAGATCCACTCAGAGAATGCCACCATCTGCCAAGGCAGCGCACAACAGGCAGTATTTACTTTTAAGGAATTAGTATTATATTTTCTGTATATTCAGTTTTCTTTGTTCCTTTAAGTTTAAGATGTTTGTAGTGCAACAAAAACAGTGTGAAGTGCAGCTTATTGTGTCTTTTGCCCCACTGAAACTTGTTTTAATCTACCATAAACTTTATGTGGATATAGTACATGTGCAGCACTCACTGTTTAGTACATTTTGCTTAGGTGTTTGGTAATAAATACGAAATGAAAAGGTTTGTTTTTAATCAAGTTTGCTTTCCACAAAAAAAGGCACCCATGAGTTCATCTCTGCTTTTCTATTGGCGGATTTGGAGAAAGTTGACTGGACATTGGTCTGATCCAGACTTAGGAAACTGAATTGGGCATGGTGGAAACAGAGCTGAGGTTTCTGACTTGGGTCGGTGTCGTACTCACGCAGCAGGCCAGCAGCAGCAGAGGTCTAACAGCAGCGACATCATCAGCATCTCTTTGTGCGTTTGCATGTTTTTTCTACTTAAACCCAAACTGCTGCCACGGATCGTCGAGACGATGACGATGCGTTCTCCTCACAGTTCTGGGAAACTTTTATTACACTTAAGGTCACGGTAACATGTTTCCATCAACTCGGTTATTAATATTTACCTGTCTCTTATCAGCACGTAACACAGAGTGAAAACAGAAACAGCTCTGAGCTAGTTCAAATAAATGAATTTCCTCAGTCTAATTACTTTTCATTTTATTTATCCTGGGCCTGATGCCGCTTTAAACATAAAAGACACTTGTGTATTAAATTAACACTGAAATCAGATCATGCTCGGCACAGGCAGACAGCCAAAGCCAAGGTACTGGTATCAAATCACAAACAGAGGAAGTTGGATCGGTACACAGTGTCAGAAAAAAGATTTATCGAATAACAAACTGTGCAGCTGTAAAATTGTTAGCCTGGATGTTTTCCAGACCACAGACCAACCCGTGATTCTGGTAAACAATAAAAACGTCCTCCCTACATCACAGCAGGAAGATAAACCAGAAGAATACTCGACACAGGAAGGTGACAACGGCAAATCGAAAACAAAAAATATCCCATAAAAATGCTGTAAAGCGATTTTCACAGCCAGCATCAAACCGGAGCCACCATCTTGATCCTGTTCCTGGTCGAATGTGGTTTTATTGGCCTCGCGTGAATCAGCATCTCGGTAAATCTGTGACATCTTGTCCGTGCATGGCCGTGGAGAGTATTGACGAAAGCTCAGATTGTACTTCGAGTACAAATTCAGTGGCTTTTGGGGCGCAGTGGCTCATCTGGGTATTGACTGTTTGCTGCCATAAAATGGATCTGCTGGCTTCCTCTGAATAAAAGTTAAATAAGTTCACCTTGTGCAGAATAAACCTCAAGTGTCACAGCGCAGTTTTCTTTATACCACCTTCCACATCTGCTCCACACTTGAAGAGGAATAATATGAGGCTGTGCTCTCCATGCTGCTTCTACCAAAGTTGACCTCGATGCCTCCAGAAAGATGAACTGAAGATGATCCACCTGAAAAATTCAACACCGAAGAGCCTCTACATTCTTGAGAGCTCCCACTCTCTGTGATAGCCACACTCAAAAAACATGAATACGGCTCGAAACGGGTTTCTTCTGGAAAACGTAATTATCTTTTAACAGAAGGGCCTAAGATGATGGTCTTGTGAATTTTGAGATTTTCATCATGTTTATGCCACAGGTTTGATTTTTGTCGTTGGCTTTGAGTTAACATCACACTGCTCCGAGGCCGGTGCCTGCAGCGTACCCTATGGGAGCGATAATTAAACACAAAATAAACACAACTTTGGATTCAGTACGACTTGAAACACTCTGAACAGACACGTTTCCGAGAAAGAGACCACAGAGTGACGGCCATTAGAAAGAGTGCAGGTTTGAGGACCTCTGCATTGGCTTGGAGTGAATTCAATTCAATTTTATTTATATAGCGCCAAATCACAATAGTTGCCTCATGGTGATCTATATTGTAAAGACTAGGGATGGATACCGGTATCATGGCGCCGGTTCTGACGTAAACGGTAGTAACCAGACCGAAAAGCAGCGCACATTTCGGTGCTTTATTTCGGTGCTTTTTTTTTTTCCTGAGCTGTGATTTCTAGCCAATCATTTTACGTTTCCGAGGATAGTAGGCGGGTCCAGGTAGGTACGTTCTTTTAGAGCAGAGCTACAGCTTAAAAATCCCAAGGCGAAAAGTCTGGCTGTACTTCACAGAAATGATGCAAACTCAGCAGCCTGCAACAAGTGCTTTAAGGTGATACTGTGATACTGTCAAAGGAGGTAACACCTCAAATCCGATGAAACACCTGGCGATGCAAAGCGTTTTTTTTTTAAAAGCCGAGAAATGCACCGTATTTGATAGCTTGCTGTGAGACCTCACACCGAGCACATCTACTGCGGGTGTGGTGCCTGTTATCGGACCCAGAGTTAGCAACATCCCCCAAGAACCCGAAGAATAGAGTCCTGGCCCCTAGCCCTGCCAGTGTAGCAGAAATGATGATGGATGATGATGGCAGCAGCAGCTGTTCTTCTCTGCGTGAGTAGCTTAATGTTGTTCATGTGTAATTTACGTTGAGTAGGCTAACCACGTTATTAAATTAATGCATGTAAGGTGAACTAGCAAACATCATCATAGCTACATGTGGCTGTCTTCTTGTTTGATGGCAGATACTCCCTTCACCCTGGCCAAAAAGGCTAAAATGACCAAAGAAAAAGTGGAAAACATTTAAACATGAGAGGTTTTAAGTTTGTGTTTTTTCCATTGTTTAAGCACTGCTTCCAGCCAAGAGTGATACCATATATGCCCCATAGCTGCAGAAAAGGCTAACATTGCTATCTTTTTACAAAAAAACAGCTGAACATGAGAGGTTTTTGGACCAATTTTGTGTTCTCCATTCTTTAAGCACCGGTTCGAGCACCATTTAAGCACCGGCACCGTTTCAAAAGTACCGGTTTGGTTTGGTATCGGATAAAACCTAAACGATACCCATCCCTAGTAAAGACCCTACAATAACATAGAGAAACTCCAACAATCAGGCGACCACCTTATGAGCAAGCACTTGGTGACAATGGGAAGGAAAAACTCCCTTTTAAACAGAAGGAACATCTCTGGAAGAATCAGACTCAGTGAAGGACGGCCATCAGTCAGAAATGAATAATAAATAATGATTCTTTGGCTTTACCCCTAAAATACTGGTAACACTATGCTCGGCAGTCAGACCTGCAGTCAGCTGAGACTGAAGAAGTCACTTGGATGAGTGACGAAACGTTTCTCCCACTGAAAGCGCTACGTCCAGATGAACAGAATAAACTTTTGGGGGTTTTCGCTGATATTACAAATATATAAAAATCAGCCAACGTCTGTGGTGGCTGTGGAGAGGCAAGTCTGGGCATCTCTACTTGGACTGCTGCCCCCATGATAAGCAGCAGAAGATGGATGGGTGGAATTTAGACATACTTTGGTAAGAAGCAACTCGCTGTTATCATTTTTCTGCTGCTGCTTGTTTCACGCCTCAAATCAGGGTGTAGGTGATGTAAAGGCTCAAGGTGGTATGAAGGCAAAAACCCATCCATCCGCTTATTTGGGTTCACAGGGGCGCTGGGGCCTATCCCAGCTGTTATTGGGTGATAGGTTGGGTACCGTGGGCAGGTCACCAGTCTGTCACAGGGAATTCACATACTGAATTCTATACATGGAAAACATCAAATACTGAAATGGTGCAAATAATGAGGTGAACAAGCTGTTTAGCTCCATTTACTCTGATTCAGTCAGGACTCCGAACAGAGGCAGTCACTGCACTTCCCCCAAGTAATAATCCTTCACATTCGGCAGGTGATTTTAGTGCTGGTTGGGTGAGTCATGTGACTGCAACATGCTGCAGAAGTGGGTTTGAGTGGCAGTGGCAAGATCAGATAAAATGGGAGAAGCGTGGAGTATCTTTATTCTCTGCCTCCATTAGGACACTGGAGATCTGGTCTGATGCCTCAGAGCTGTGAGCGTAACGCCACATCGCCTCACAGGCCACGTGTTTATCTTGTTGCCAAGCAACGTCACTACAGGGGGCTCCGACAAAAAGCCTCGAAAGGAAAAGAAAGGGTTTTTAAAGAAATCTCAGTTTAATATCAGAGTGCTGTGAGCATCCCTGACATGTGCAAAATGGCTTCACTGCAGGTGGAATAATAATACCTGCTACCTCTTTCAGTAACATCTTTGAACTCAAGGTTGAACTTAAGTGGCGGGCAATTTACACGAGTCATCCATAAACATTAAAAACTAAACACAGATATTATTTCCTTTCATTTATGGTTTGTAGTTTTAGATGCACAAAAATACCTTAAAATAAATGAACTGTAACCACTTTAATGTCAAGGCAAATCTTTGAAGTTGTTTCTGAGGAAGAAAAGTTGTGAAAGTCATGGCAAAAGCGAGAAGAGCGATATTATCAGCGCGTATAAAGATTCTAGACATTTTGCGTAGTTAGTGTGCAGTATAATCGAAACATGAGGCAACTCCTGAGGGTCGCAGGCCCTGGCGAAGAGCCACCAAAGCCACGAGGAGTGATACACCTGTGTGTCAGGCCTGTAATGTGCCCCTCTGTCTCGTTGTGGTCAGGAACTAGAATGGGACGAATAATCTGTGTTGCATCTTATTGTGACACCTGATGCTTCTGCAAATAGTTGTAGAAGAAACGCCAGAGGCACTGCCTGCATGTTACTGTAAATACTTATATTGTCACGGACCCAGTTCCAGGGATTCGGGGTCCGTGAGCAGT
>NW_024582564.1:827506-829610 GCF_018398535.1 Haplochromis burtoni | reverse complement strand
AGGGAACGGAGACAGAGCACGGAGCACGGGATAAAGGAGAAGACACGGAACGGGAGTTGGGATCACACGGGGGGATTTATTGTTGTTCGGATTGTCACCACTGTAAATAAACACTGTTGCACTGTAGAGTCCTGCATTTTGGGTCCTCCTTTCCCCACATCCCCACGGTCTGCCAGCGAGACCGTGACATATATATAACGTTGCTGTTTGCTGAATTTGGACATAAGTTTGCACCTCAAGTTATAAAAACTGATCTGGTCTGAAACCAGATCATGAGAAAGCCAAATGTTGATGAGGCAATGTGGTGTTACCCCTCCTGAACCTCTGCAGAGCCCCTCATGTGCTCAAACATAGATATCAGATATCCTAAAGCTGACTCCTCAGAATAAATATCTTGACTGTCGATTCAAAAGTACTGATGAAAATGTTTCTTCAGTATTCAAACTGAAAAAAACCTGATAAATACAGACTGAAGATACACTCGGGGCTAATTAGCTCCCTGGTAACCCCTCGCTAGCTCAGCAATGATTTCCAAGCATATTGTACGGTGTGCTGTAAGGCTCAGAGAGCCGTGCAGCCGGCTGACTGCTGGGTTCAAGGTGTAATTAGGATGCAAACAAACAGAGACACCCATGGAGCTGCTGACTGTCACATACAAACACAATCTGTGCAAGCAAATCTGGAATTCAATTAAAACTAAAGTTTACTTCACCGAATGTCCTAGGAAAATGTTTCCACTACTCTCTCCTGACAGCTCGAACATCTTTATTAAACTTATTTTACTGTTTTCAACGATGACTCACACACAAAGCTCTTCCAGAATCCAAAAGACTGAGAGGACATCATAAAGCAGGAAATATAAACGCACGTTCATGTAAGTTAGGAAAGAAATCTCCTCTCCTGTGTGTACTCAAGCTGTCCAAGCAATTAAAACCATCATAGAAAAGCAACAGCAATCAACAATGACTGTGTACAGGGAAGAGGTGCTCCACCAGAGAGTTCCCCCTCAACACCAGGAAGACCGAGAACAAAATAGTGGATTTCAGGAAGGAAAGAGCCGACCTGAGCCTGGTGACTATAAACGGAGAGATGACTTTGTCAACTTTTCCTGCAGCTTAGTTCTTTTTTTTTTTTTTTTAGAGATGGCCCCAGACATCCAGAGGCCTCAGAGTGCGAGAGCCTAAGGAGGACCACCGGAGGGGCATCCGTGCCACCCTCATGGGAAGGGCTGAGGATCCCCAGACGAGGCGTCACCCATTAGTTTAGTTCTACCGCAATTACCCCAACACAGCACGAGTGGTGGAGCACCACAAACTGATGTACTGGAGCATTTACCTCGTTTTCACAGAGTGAACTTTTTAAATAACTGATGAGTTCAGATGTAGTCAAGCCTCCTCTCACCAGGGGAAGGACCGTGCCAGGCTAACACATCCACACCTACCTGAGCAAACACAAAAACAGAAAAACATACAAACTGCAGAAAGGTCCCAGCCAATCAGGTGACCAAAAACCAGGTGACGGTGCTAATCATTGCACAAGCGTGCCCCAATGATGGGGCCGTCGTGCTCGCTGTTCTTGTACGTGTCCAGAACTCTGCTGCCCGTATTATTACTAGGACTTCTTCTACCCACCACATCTCCCCAATCCTGAAGCAACTTCACTGGCTCCCGGTCAAATTTCGCATCCATTTTAAAATAATTCTGTATACATTCAAGGCTATTCATTCTCTCTCTCCACCGTACCTGTCTGACTTATTACAGATGAAGCTCCCATCCCGCTGCCTCAGATCTTCATCTTCTCTTTCTCTCTCTGTTCCCTCTGCTCGTCTGATCACAATGGGAGGGAGGGCCTTTAGTTGCTCTGCCCCTCGACTTTGGAATTCCCTACCCCCGGACCTCAGAAATATTAGCTCATTCTCTCTTTTTAAGTCCACCCTTAAAACTCATCTGTTTAAAATTGCCTATTCTTAAATTTCTGTATGTTTTATCTCTTATCTTCTATTTTTATCATTGTGTATATTTCCAGTTTTTATCTGTTGTACAGTGTCCTTGGGTGCTTTGAAAGGCGCTATTTAAATAAAATGTATTATTATTATTATTATTAT
>NW_024582564.1:796087-827123 GCF_018398535.1 Haplochromis burtoni | reverse complement strand
TACGACAAACATGACGTCACAGCTACTCACGTGTGGCGCGCTTTGGTGTCGTTTCAGCCGGCCGTGCACGTCCTGAGTTTTGTAACCACACTTTAATGGCGGGTAGACGTGTGTGATGACATCACTGTCATTATATGAATCAACCAATCCAGCGGGCATAATGAACCCTGAGTCACAAGTCTTTGCTAGCAATGATCAGCTTAAAGGTCTGGTGCAGAGGTCAGCCCTCATGAATCACGAAGATGAAAAGTGTTGAACTGAACTGTTCAACTGCTGCGTATTTACAGGAAGTTGTCCTTCCTGTTTGATAGCAGCAGTTTAAGAGACAATAAATGTTGAGGAGAAAGTGTGAGCATGGATGCGGGACACGGTCCGGACTCCTCGGGCCATGAGGCTTAACCAGCTGGCTCAAGTTTGCAACTCTGATTACTGCTGTTCACATCCACTTTGCATTTACAGACTCATGGTTGCATAATGAACATGCTTCATACATATTAATGCAAACATTACGATGCAGTGCCACAAGCACACAGCCCCGCTCGTCTACTGCACACAGACCGCCGCAGTCAGCGATCAATAATTCGCGCTGGCATTTTTGCTGTTTTCTAACATAACCTGTCAGTTATTTAGTCATATAAAGTGACCAAAGTGATCCAGCTCACTGACCATGATCCATGATCCACTGCCACAGAAAGTATCCACGGAGCAGCATGCAGTGCAGTGTGGTAATGCCGGGGTGTCACTCAGAGCCACAGTATGACAATGTTTAGCTATAAGCAGTCAACCTGCTAAGGAGCCGGCTCTGGGACCAATCCCCATCATCAGCTGTGCACACGAGACCCACACAGCAGAAAGAAACTCAACACAACGTTCAACATCAGGGGCAGCTCCCAGAGCCAGCTGCTCACAGTCGGCTCATCAGCAACAGGCAGCCTAAGACTTAAGTTTGCCTACATTTCTTTATTTAATGTATTCCTTCGTGACTCTGCACTGCAGAAACGTCAACGTTACCTCCAGGTCTCACTCAGAGAGGTCTGGTTTTCTCCTGGTTTTGGTGGTATTGCTGGATCCAGACACACGAGCACAGATGAGAACCATACAAATGACAAACCTTTAATCACACTGTCAGAGTCGACCGGCTGGCGTTGGAGAGATGGACAGAACGGCCACTTCCTTCCATTTGCTTTTGAATCTGGTGGGAATTCAGAGGTATGTGAGTGTGTAACGTAGCATCTGATGTGTGGGTGGGGTTCATCATAAAAGTTTATAAAACAAATTAGGAAGAGTTGATGCTTGAGGAAAAATCTGAGATGAGCTCTATCAGTAGCTCTGATTTTGTCTGACAAGAAGTCAGAGAGGTAAAGATGTTGTACGGATATGAATCTGAGAAAAAGCTCTCATTCAGTAAGCTGTTCAGTATTTTAAGGTTTACATTCATGACAGTCCGGATGATTGAGCATAATTTCGGTTAAGTTAAAGCATAAGTCTGATTTTCATTGATGAGAACAATGCCTGCATCTCCTCTCAACCAACCAAGGAGCCAAAACGCAAAATGTTTTATTCACTGTTACCTCGATCAATGGGCAAATATGGACAAACATACAAAAGAAATTCTTTCTCATAAATACTGCAATGTCTCTCGAGCTAACAACCTTGATTTGGGGTTTAAAGCAAACCCAGTGTAGCACAGATAAATGCAGCAGACAGTGAGCTGCACTTTTTCCCTGTGCAAACTGATTTTGAAGTTAAAACCAACTTTCCCCGGAGAATGGCTCCCAGGAAATCACAGGGCAAAGGTTGAGAAGAAGTTTAAGGTAGAAAGAGAGCCTCGGCTCCTTCAGTCACACTGTACCTCTCAGCCACAGAGAACCTTTACCCTAATGATTCTCTCCACTTTTCAAAAGCCTAACATGAACTCCAGGAGTCACTTTTTACTTTCGCAGCTGTGTTCCACTCTGCTGCGGGCCAGGGGATGACCTGCGGAGGAGGCCGGAGATTTAGCCCAGATTTCAGAGTTCAGCTCATCTGAAGAGCCGGCACTGCCCTGCTGACCGACTGCAGACGCTGCCTCCTCAGCCAGAATACTAACAGGCCTCATCTGTGAGTGAAGAGGCTGGAAGTGGAATCTGATGACAACACGTCGACACAGCGGTGAATTAAACTGAAAAGACTCCCGAGTCTTCAGCGGTGCCGTTAGCCTGATCCAATATCAGTATGCAAAGCAGAATAATTAGATTTCTGTCTGCCGGCAGCATGACTAAAATTAAAATATAGATTCAGACCCAATCACCAGGAATTATTCTAATTATACTTCATAATAAAATTTACTGGAAACAGTCAGTTTTAAATACTGAAACAACCCCAATTTAATTAGATTAAATCGGAGAGCAACACAAATGTTTTTTTAATGAAGGTGAATTTTAAAGCTTTAAAATAATTATATTTTCAATTATGATCAAAGACAGGAATAAATTCTGCAACAAACTCGAATTAAGTCAGTACGACAAGCAGCAGACGATTAGATGGATGAATGGTGGATGGTTGGATGATGGGTGGTTGGATGATGGATGGATGGATGGATGGTTGGATAATGGGTGGATGGATGGATGGATGGATGATAGATGGTTGGATGGATGGATGAATGATGGATGGTTGGATGATGGGTGGTTGGATGATGGATGGATAGATGGATGGTTGGATAATGGGTGGATGGATGGATGAATGATGGATGGATGGATGATAGATGGTTGGATGGATGGATGAATGATGGATGGTTAGATGATGGGTGGTTGGATGATGGATGGATGGATGGATGGATGGTTGGATAATGGGTGGATGGATGGATGGATGGATGGATGGATGGATGATAGATGAATGATGGATGGTTGGATAATGGGTGGATGGATGGGTGGATGGATGGATGGATGATAGATGAATGATGGATGGTTGGATGGATGGATGGATGGATGGATTTATTGATTAACCCTTGAACTCTGCAGCAGTAACAGAGGCCTGACTGTAAGGCCAGCAGGAACCAGCAGTAAGTAACATGTACTCTCACAGTGACTCAGTCCCCTTGTTAAAATGTCCAGATTTACAACAGAAAGCCAAACTCTCCTTCATAACACCTGAACAGGAGTTGCATTTTCATATATCTCACTTATTGTGTTGGATTAACACTTAAAGTCTGCATTATCTGGTTGGTTTTACCCTTCTATTTATTGTATTTCTTTTAGCTGCTCCCTTCAGGGGTCCAATCGTCTGCCTGAATCTCACTCTGTTTTTAGCATTTTCTTTTGTCACTCCAACCCCCTGCATGTCCTCCTTCACTACATCCATGAATCTTCTCTAAAATCTTCTTCTCTTCATCCTGCCTGGCAGCTCCATCTTCATTACACTTCATCCAGCACCCCCACTCTCCCTCCTCTGCACACATCCACACCATCTCAGCCTCACCTCTCTAACCTTTTCTCCAGACTCTTGGTCCTGAGCTGTCCGTCTGATGGACTCATGTCCAATCCTGCTCACAAAGATCTTACCATCTTGAGCTCGGCCTCCCGTCTTTGTGTCAGTGCCACAATTTTCAAACAAAACATAAGACCAGGTCTCATTACCATCTTATAAACCTTCCCTTTCACTCTTGCTGCTATTCACTTGTCACACATCATCCCTGATACTCATCTCCACCCACTCCAGCCTGGATGATTCATCCAAGTGCACCTTGCTTGCTAGCCAGAACTAGCGTTAGCTCAAAACTCTGCAACGTCTACCCTCTCATCCAAGTATGGTGGCTTCAAAGCAGCAGTCCAGAAACCAAAGGATGGTGAGGTAACTTAAACCCCTGACATCTCACTCTGCAGTCACATTTAATCCTCCTGAGCTAACTCATGGAAATGACAAGAAGACAACAGGGGACAGGAAGTGGACAAGCCCCAAACTCATAGTTTTGGACTACCAAATGGAAACATCCGGGGTATGTAGGAGACCCCAGAGAGCTGTCCACTGTAGAAGACCATAGAAGACGGTGTAAGGCGCCCAGACGTTCTCCTAAATTACACCAAAACCATTTTTCGATTGATTAACAGGCTTTTTAATGAGCTGCAAACCTAAACAAAGCCACCAAACAAGCTTTGAAACTAATTAGAAATAAGGCGGAATAATTACAAGCAACCCTTAAGAAAACCCTTTGCCCCCGTTCCTTTGAGACTTACCTCCCGTCTGCTTTACTGGCTGCTGACAGCAGGGTGAGTCCTCCAGCAGAAGGTGGCAACTCTGTGCAGTCGTGACAATCCTGCGCTCATTAAGATCAGCTCTGAAGCGATGCTCTGACTGACTGCAATTTCCTGACTGCTGGCTGTATCACAGTCTCCTCTCGCAGGAGCTCACTGGGTATTTGTGTCAATCATTCCCAGCTGAAATCATTCCTGCCCGGCTGCTGACAGGCTGTCCAGACTGCTAGGCTGTAACGGACTCAATAAGGGTCTGCAGCACACGGCAGTCCAGATGGATGTGCCACAGGTAAACAAGATGCTGTCAGACACACCAATAAAACAAAAGCAGAATTACTGACATTAGGGACATGCAGCCTGAACTTTAGAGAAAGTGCCCACCTGGCCTCCTCAAAATCAGCAATAATTTTAGCATATCTAATGAGGACATGCACTTTTCTACCTTCATATGATGAAAATTGAGTTACAGGCCTTCAAAATAAATTTAGGCAGGTTGGAATTTGCTGCCAACTACCATACAAGCCATTTCAATCATGGACATCAGAAATTTGAGTATACATCTATCCCAGCTTCATCTGACCTGCTGACCTGTTGCACAATGAACCTGCACACACCTGTAACTGCTGTCTTTACTCAAACTCTATTCTCCTCCTAAATGTGAGGCCATGCAGGCTGCCGTCTATCCTAAGTAATGAACCACACAACCCAACTTCCTTTTACAGGAAATACATTCATCAAGCCAAACATTGCCATATTTACAGCAAGAAACAACCTTTCACCCCTCAGCCATCACAAGTGAAGTCCTAACCAACCATCCCAGCCGCATATCTTGGCAGAAAAAATGAACTGAAGACGTGGTGGCCTTATCCTTTTAAAGATTTTCCAGCCCCCTCAACTGGTGCTAATATTTCGTCTGTTCTAATCACTTCAGTGTTATTTCTTTGTTTTGGATGATAGTAGCCTTACAGTAGCTTTGCATGACTAACAGTTCAAAATAATCCTTCTTTATCCACTACAGCACCTTAGTCCATCATCTCATTCAATGAGCTAAGACATTTTAGCACCTCTCCCTTTAAATCCAACTTTCTTCTGATTTGCTACGTCGTGTAAACAAAGTGTTTAAATGGAAGATGGGAGGGGCTTCTGCAACTGAGATGACCGTATTAAGGGGTATCCTCTCTCTATGATATCATATAGATCCAGGAGTAAGAAAAAACAGCCTCAAAGTGAGTGTTTTGGAGCAGTTCGAATAGTTTTTAGTTTGAAGGGATTAAACTGACCTCATTTTAAATTTTAATTACTATAAATATAAATAGCTAAAAGTCATTATAGGTCCACTTAAAGTCATCATGTCGGCCTGTGGAGTCATAGAAACTGAAAACCCACTTTTGTCCTCCTGTAGCTGCAGCAGGTAAAATTAAAAAACACAAATCTGTCTAATTCAGACCCAAATCTCCTGAGTTACAATTCCCCCCTCCCTGTTTCCAGACGGGGTAAATCTCATTTTGGATAATTTGTTCCAATTACCAGCGAGTCAATGAACATGATTAAAAAAAAACATGATGTAGCTTCGGGGAGCCTTTCATCCAAATCTCTAATTGAAAACTGAGATTTTCCAAAGGGAAATACTACAGTGGCCTTGTTGGCTCTGACACACACACACACACACACACACACACACACACACACACACACACACACACGCAGTTACCTGAGAAATGAAGACACTTTTTCTGTCTCCTGCCTCTGCTTTTGAATTGAAAAGGAGACACAGCATTCAGTTACGAGTGATGAAACCGAATGATGAAACCGAGTTTCTACGAGTGTAACTCATCACTGCCTCCACTGCATCCTAATTAAGATGTGTTCACTGTGTTCCTGACAGCTCCACTGTGATAGAAATGTAGGTAGTTGTTCAGCACCAAACTCAGACGGGATGTCGTGATTTACTGGAACCGACTATGGAAGACAGATGGAGTTCAACCACAGTACTGTGCAAAAGTCTGGAGTCACCCTTCACCTCTTTAAATCTTTGTTAGTAAAATGCGAAATGTGTACAAAAACAAAGTTGGTACTATTCTAAAAAACTTGAAAGTGAATATTTGGTACGACTGCCTTTATTTTTCAGCACAGCCTGAACCAAAAACAAATTATTTTCGTTGTTTGTTTTCAGTGATTCAGTTCGATCATTTGAGAATCTGCGTGTTGAACTTGAATTTGGATCCAATCCAATCCAAGGATTTTATCCCACAGAAGCAGAAAACGGATCCTATCCTATAAGTTCTGCTGATAATATCCTGTATTATGAAACATGCATGAAATAAAGGCTGTTACTCAGAGGTGGGGGGAGTCTGTGAAGCTGCATTCATTTTCTAATATATGCTGATGGAGACTTCTCATACCCAGGAGTATTTTTAAATGTAGGCCCACATTTGTGTTTCCGATGGCAATTGAAGCACTGCTGGGCTGATCTCCTTCCTTCCTTTCAGACCCTCACATGGCTCGCTAATGGCTACAGATGGTCCTTCACCACACTGAAATCTACTTCAGAGGATCCTGGAGGGGGAAAGGTCCTCCACCTCCAAAGAACCCTCAGCGGCATTCACGCTTTGTGACTGTGTTGCTTTCCATTTGTGTCCCTCTTTTCTGCCACAAACACACAAACGCCCACACACACCTGTGGTGGAGATGCATGCAGGTCCATACAGAATCAAACTGATTCACAGAGCGGTCGGCCTGTGTCTGAGGGCAGGGTTTACTCGAGTTCCCACAGCAGATGTTGATATTTCTCCGGCCAAAAACACAGATGGCTCATCCGTCACACTATATTGCCATAGACGAGGCATATTCAATATTAACAGGTTTGTTAGAGTTTATTCACCATTCTAGCAGTGAATAAACATTTTATGCTTTCATCAGTGGTTGTCAACTTACTTGAAAGTAGTAATTAGTTACTAGTTACTGATTACTTCTCCAAGAAAGAACTCCAGTTAGTTTACTGATTACTTATTTTCAAAAGTAATTAGTTACTTTATGACTTAGTTACTTAAAAAAAAAGATACACAACCTGAATATGTAATAAAGCAATAAACCTATCAGCCCAATTCTACTTTTTTCTCTTTTTAAAACTTGTTTTATTAGTTTTATTCTTTTAACTTTATGAACATTGCCTCAAGCAAAAATGTAATTATATGCAACAGTCTTTGACTTTAAGAAATGTGTTTAACATTTAAACCTATTTTCTGCATATTCCAGCATATACAATAAAATAAAGTTTTGTGTTTACACTCACTCTTTCGATTAGATTCAAAAAAAAGACAGAAAAAATAAATAAAATCAAAGATTCAGCGGCACTAAGTCCTGTCGCTCTTAAATCTATTATCACCTGTTTCACAGGAGTGGAGCAGGCGGAGGTTTGCCTGGTGCCACAGTGGTCATCTCAGTTTGGGGACCTAGGAGATTCTCTGTGAATTTCACATTCCCGTGGCAGCGTGCTCGGTGCTCGCTCAGATTTGAAGTTGAATTTTTTGCTGTAAACAGAAGTTATCCTCCCACACAGATATGGAAGAACGGACGCTGCACGGACGCTGCATGGTCGTACGTCATTGTCATGAGACACTCTCACAAACAAAATCACGGTTTAGTAACGCAGCGTGCTTATGGGAAAGTATCGGTAATCTAATTATTTTTTTTGTAATAGTAATCCCTTACTTGTTACTTTAAAAAGTAATCGGATTACAGTAACGCATTACTGCCCATCTCTTGCTTTCATGTTAAAACCAGTGAAGATTCAACTGATGTCAGGAGGCTGGATTTGACCTGTTTGTCTTTCATTTTATCACTTTTCGACACACTTTTCCTTCCATTTCATGCTCAGCAGCTTTCGTTCTGAAGTTCTTTATTAAACCTGCTGCTGTGGGTATTTATCATTTTAGTTATCAATAACATTATGAATCCCATGACTGATCTGACTCCTCACCTGCAGATGCCATGTTTGAGAAACTTGGTCAAACATCAAACTGAACTGTTCCCATCGTGGCCCAAGCAGTCATCTCATTTCTCCACATTTTCATTCACTTTCCACCGGGATTAAATCTCAGCATTCCTGTCAAAAAAGGAAAAAGCTTCTTTCCCATCCTGATAAAGGAACATCTGCACATTTGCACTTCTGCTCCGTGCACTCTACTTGCCGGCTTTCATCCCTCGCTGTCCAGAGGAGGCTCCGGCCTGGCAGCTTCTTTTCCCCCAGGAGGCGCACACACAGATGACTTTTCCATCCCTCATTATTCATGTTAGTCACATTAAACAGCCCTGCTGTAATGAGCTGAACTGCATGCATGGAGACCACCACCCAGCAGTCGAGACAGCAAACAGTGTAATTCTGATGCTGCACAGAATCCCTCTGCAGATCCCAGGCTGTGCAGCTTCGATGTGGCATTGTTCATCTGTTCGTGCCCTCGAAGAAAAGCTGCCAATAATAATTCATTCAGTCCTGTTGGCTAAGGAGACACTTCATCATCACAACTGTGGGAAAGATTGATTTAAAAACTGTGATTTTATTCGATTAAAGCTTGTGTGTCAGTCTGCATTTTGTACAATATTTAACTAAATAAACAAAATAATGGTTTCAGTTTCTGAAAGGTGAGAATTTGATGTGTTTCCTTCTGTTATATGATCGTGTGAAGACCATTAATGATGAAGGTTAATAGATACTGGAGATGTGATCGGAAAACAGACTGCTGATCGTATATATGTTAGCAATTCTACAGAGGAAAAATAGGAATAGCAGCACGTAAAACCAGAGATTTGGTCTCAGTGGGAGAAAATGTGGATGAGGGATGTTTGCAAAACAAGTACTGCAGCATTTTATGGGAAAGCATCACCAGACGAAACCAAACCAGAGACAAACGAGCGCTAAATGTCAAAGCTATCTGAGCCTTTAAAGAGGTCTCAGCTTCTGCCCATCCAGTCTGTGGCTCTCGAACTAAAACTGGAAGTAAAACACATTACAGTACTACCGTTTACTACAGTATATGGCAATATATTGTGTTACTTGATTACATAAATATGAAATGAATGGACAGAAAAGCAAGAAAAATCAATGCAAATGAAGTAAACTGACATGTTATAGAATATGTAATAGAAGTGAAATAATGCAAACTAGTTTAAATTGTTTCATAATGCAGTTTTATTCAAATGTACTCACACATTCACTGACCGCATCATGTGAATAATGTAAGCAGAATAGTTCTTAATATTTATGCCCAGAGAATAATAAATGTTGAAGCTCACAGACACTTAATTTTAAAAACAATCTGAATCTGCCTGCAAACTCAGATTTTCAATTACTGAAGAGAATAGAAAATACTTGATATTTCTCTGAGTAACTGAGGGTGCTCTCAAAAATTAAAAGAGGTAACAGGTGATGATGAGAGCCCCACAGAAAGCTACTCGCTATCTTTGGTTAGAGCAGACATGAGCTTGGGTCTGCATCGATGTTACAACCAAACTGTCAGTAAAAGTTATTAACTTGCATTTCATGAGTGTGTGGTATGTGTGGCTTCAGCCCGACAATCTGCTGCTCCGAAAATCCCTCAGTGCTCCGTAATAACGCCCACGTTGCCATGGTTTTTGTAAGAGATGCTGGATTTATAGAGGGAAGGAAATCTATGAATTATTTTACCCTGTTTGAGGCAAAACTTTAACCCACCCACTGACAATCAGAGGGCTAAATCAAAGGCTGGTCGGAATAATGTGACGGGTATAAGTGGGGTTAAAGTGCAGACTGTTAAAGGCCCTTTTTTAGACCTTTATGGAAGCAATTTACGACCTAGTTAACAGTCATATAGGAAAAGGGTGTAAAAAAAACATGAAGAAAAACAGTATAACATTGCACTAGGGTCACTTTGGGGTTTGTCTTTTTAAATTGAAGGTGGCTGGAAAAAATTCACAAAAAAATAGCAAAGCAGCAACATTACATTACAGTTCACTGTAACGGAGCACAGCTAATTGTGCATATGTACAGTGATATGCATGCATGCACAGTGTGCATTGGGTATTGTTAGTGTTGTACAGTCATGTCATAAGAAGTCAAAGATGGCTCGTTTTACTGAAAATGAGATTGTGATTTGTTGTCGGCTTTAATGCTGTGACTGGAAGAGTGCTTGCTGGCCTTCTATTAATGTTTCTAATGAGTTATTCAGTTCTTAACCTTGAAAAGTGAAGTGATGTAACTCAAAAAAACACTATTTTTACGAGTGTGAAATGTTTGGTGAGTCAGTGTAAAGCTGCTTGCTTATGGCAAAAACCATAATCTCCAGTACATTTGTCAGTAAATGTACTCTCTTATTTTAGTCACATTTGTTGTTCTCTTTCCCCATAAACTTTAAATAAATTTAAGTAAAAACAATAAGTAAATAATCATGCACCACCCTGGTGAAGCATTTCATGCTGAGGCCAAAAACATTCAATTCAGTTCTATTCAATTCTATTTATACAGCTCCAAATCAGAACAGCAGTCGCTTCAAGGTGCTTTATATCGTAAGGTAGACCATAGACCAGGGGTTGGCAACCTGCGGCTCTTTAGTCCTTATAGTGCGGCTCCGAGTGGTTTGGGAAAATAAATTAGAAGTATTTAGCTGAAGTGTATTTTATTTATGTTAGTTCTTTTTTAACTTGTAGTTCTAAATTGGAAGATTATTGTGATATTGAAATATAAAAATAAAATTATATTTATTTATTTATCGAAACTTTCAGCCCCAGGTAGGCCAATTATGGATCTTCGGATCCACATTATGTCAGCAGCTCCACCGTGAACTATGTTAAAAACAAACACGGCTCACGCCTCACAGATGACAGCTTACAATCCTGCGTAAAGATGAAAGTGACTTCGTACAGCCCCGATTTGCAGACGCTGTGCGCAGAGGTTCAGGAGCAGAAGTCCCATTGTACCATGGCAAGCCTGATGATGTTTGCATGGACACGCTTTTCAGCATCTCTTTATTGACCACTTTTCACACACGGTAGCTGTACACATACAGCCGGCTGTAGCTTTGCAGCTCACAGCCCGACATATACCAACAACAGCATAGATAGCACATACGTTAAGGTGGCGAGGCGTGATTGTGGGTGCCGCTCAGGTGTGTCCGCGCTGCAGACAACGCTCCGCCACACACATTAACCAAGTAAAATACATATTTAGGCAGAATTTTGCAAATATCTATTTTTCATCTTTTAGCAGCATAGTGCTTTTTTTCCAATAATTTTTTAAAAGTCAGGTCAAAGCTCCAAAAGCCCAAAGGCGATATAAGGGTGGCGGCTCACAACAGTTTTTGTTTGCTACATGGATCATTTTAGTTCAGCTGGGCGTCTTTCCTTTTGTTATATTTCTTTACGTTCAAAATGTGTTAATTACATAAATAAAATGTTATTTTATCTGTAGCACTTCATGGATTTCATAAGCAACACACCTTAGTTGTTCACACAAAGCATAAAGGTAAAAAACAATATATACAGTGTTATCTTCATTTTAGATGTCAGAAAGGATTTGCGTCTCCCAGTGTTTTCATTTGCGTGGAAACCGGGTCCAAATGGCTCGTTGGGTGTTAAAGGTTGCTGAGCCCTGCCATAGACTAAACATGAAAATTTTCCTACTATAGGAACCCCTGAGATTGTCTGTGACAGAAAACAGTCACATTATTAGTTAGAAACCTGCATTAAAAATGCTCCAAAAGACACAGACTCAACAAACACAGTCCAGAGGTCCAGCTCAGAGTCTCCAATTAGCTGAGGTGAAGCCTGGCAGAGAGGTGGAGGAGGATGGAGGTTGGCGCTTTGGGTAACCCTGTATTCAGTATTAATGTACACTGATGGGATCAAACAATAATAATGCTGATTAACTCCAGGAGTGGAACATGGGGAGGTCTGGGATATATTAGTGGTAGCTGGAGTCAGTACGGTGGATGTGACGGGGGTAAACCGATAATAGCATGATGGAGGACGGGGTCGAAGCATCTCCATAATCAAAACATGTGTTGGCACTTGTTCTCAGGCAGCTGCTGGCCGCTATCAGCAGGTTCTTAAGTGCCACTTTCTTAACAAACAAGAAAACCGGAGTCAGGGAACAACTCTGTGCTTTGAGGGGAAGTCTGGAGGCGGTGGGCGAGATCCTGACTTTGACTGATGGGTAAATCAATGGAGCCAGACATAGAGACCTGTCAAGACTTCAAAATATCAAAACTGCAATTAGTGCATTTTTTTTCTCCTCCTGATGAGACTCAATGTGATTTGTGATAAGGCTGGCTCAATGGTGGGGATATTTCACAATAAAAGTTTACCATCTTTGTTTGAATTCTCTGAGCCTGATAATTTAAAAAAAGGACATTTTGCACTCCAAATGTACTTTTCCTCATGTTTCCTCAGTGGAAATCGTGTACGCTTCCAAAACACGAAAATTATACAGTTATTACCACATCAAATACGGTGTAAAGGGCTATCCACATGCTAAAAGAAAGAAAAACACAGTAAATCACTTAGTTATAAATCTTCATGTCATTAGCAGTTACTTCCACAGTAGCAGCTAGCTAGAGAAAACCTAACTGGCATGGTTGCTGTTGTTATACGAGTATCTCCAAACCTGCAGCTGTGTTCTCGGTCTACAGGCGTCAGTGTTGATCAAAGTGGTCCAAGCAAGGAATACTGCTGAACCAGCGACAGGACGGTCAAGGCTCACTGATGTACATGGGGAGGGAAGGCTGGTCCATGTGGTCTGATTCAACAGACGAGCTGCTGTCGCTCAAACTGCTGAAAAAGTTCATGCTAGTTGTCCAAACACACAAAGCACCACAGTTTGGGGCGATCGTGGTTCAAGAGTTGGCAGTTCGTCTTGTAATCGGAAGGTTGCCGGTTCGAGCCCCGGCTCAGACAGTCTCGGTCGTCGTATCCTTGGGCAAGACACTTCACCTGCCACCTACTGGTGTTGGCCAGAGGGGCCGATGGCACAATATGGCAGCCTCGCTTCTGTCAGTCTGCCCCAGGGCAGCTGTGGCTACAACTGTAGCTTGCCTTCACCAGTGTATGAATGTGAGAGTGAATGAATAGTGGCATTGTAAAGCGCTATATAAAATGCAATTTATTATTATTATTATTATTATTATTAGTTTGTTGTATACGGGGCTGCAGACCTGGAGACCAGTCAGCGAGCTCATGCTGATGCCATCCACCACCGAAAGTGCCAACAATGGACACCTGAACCTCCGAACTGGACCACAAAGCAATGGGAGAAGGTGTGCTGGTCTAATCAATCACATGAATCATTGGGTGATTACCTGGGGAATACCTGGCACCAAGATGCATGGAAGAGGTGGAGATGTTGGCGGAAACGATGCGATGCTCTGGGCAATGTTCTGCCAGGAAATCTCGGGTCCTGCCATCTATAGGGATGCAACTTTGACACTTATCACCTACCTAAACATTGTTGCAGGCCATGTACGCCCTTTAGCGGAAATGGTACTCCCTGATGGCTGTGGCCTCTTTCAGTAGGGTAATGCGCCTGCCACAAAGCAGAAATGGTTGAGGAATGGTTTGAGGAGTACAACAACCAGTTTTAAGTGTTGGCTTGACCTTTAAATCCCCCAAATCTGAATCCAGTGGAGCCTCTGTGGGATGTTCTGGACAAACCTTACAACTTGAATGACTTGAAGGATTTGTTGCTCACGCCTTGGTGTCAGATACCACAGCACACCTTCAGGGGTCTAGTGGAGTCAATGCCTCAATGGGTTCAGGGCTGTTTTGACAGCAAAAGTGGGGCTGACATAATAATCATCACAATGTTATGCCTGATCTGCGTATATTTACTATGAAAATTGCCATAATATGTCAGCCAAAGCCAGCTGGGGTAGGCTCCAGCCCCTAAACAGATCAGAAAATGGATGGACTACAATAATGATTAGTGGTTTGAAGGAAACCTTCCCCACTGACAGAGTCTGACAGATGATTCACTTATCATGTTTTTTATTCACAGGGAATGAAAACAAAGCTGAGATGATTTGTATGGTTCAGACAAACATTGGCAGGCAGTGTTTGTGTGCTAATGGGCCTTCACTCCAGGAGGTGTTGACCAATTCTCAGAGAAGTGCTGTTACACAAACGTCTCAATTAGCTGGCAGCTTGTTCGCCAACAAATGTCAAAGAATGATGGATTCTGTGGTGAGCCTGAAAACGCCCAAAGACCTGCAGTGAGAGGACAGATTCATCATAATGGAAGACCTGATCTGAAACACGATCACAGTGGAAAAAGGAAGTGTATCTGTGGCTATGAGGTTTTGGCTGTCTGAGAGCTCAGATGCCACAGGTGTTCATACTGCCTCTTAAAGGTGGAAATCACTAACGGCTGCCGAAGGGTCCAAACTGATGGAGCAGAACTTGCTCCAGCAGAGGGCAAATCAGCTTCAGATATATCTCATGTTTATCATTGAACAGGTCTATAGAATAGCTCTAAAGGTGAACGATGTCTTATTTGACTATCGTTTGTCACCCTGGGGGACAAATTCACGCCGCACAGCCCTGTAAATGTTGGAATAAAGATGAGCATCCTCCTGGTTTGAAGGAAAGATGCCTGATTTGCTGCCTTCAGGGTTGGAAACTGTAAACTTGGTCATCATTGCAAACCCAGCTGTTACCACCAGAATGGCTGGTAATACAAAATTATTTTGATATCTGTGGTGAAATCATAAAGACAACTGTAAGTTGTCAGAAAAGGACTGAACATAGCCGAGAAGGAAAGGTTTTTATTGTTATGGACAGATCCAAGAGCCTCTAGGTTAGAATTAAAGTGACTGTTACACTGTTCAAACAGCACTGCCAAATCAGCTAAAAGAAGACACTCTTCACAAAAAGCAGAATTTAAAATCTCAGGGAAACATGTCCAGTCTCTCTGTCTTTGGAACCACAGAGCTTTTTGGCACAACTTCACTGACTTCTAATCTGCCCAGAGGAGAGGAACACAACCTGAAAAGGTCAGAAACCCATCACATCGATTATGAGCGGGCCTACCAATAAAGTTGTTCTACACTCTACCAAGCAATCCTTGCTGGAGCTTTGACCTCTCCTGTCTCTCTTTCTCCCAAAGTAATTAAGACTGGTGCTGTGGTTAGGCAGGTAAAGACTGTTAATATCCCACTACAGGACTGTAAGTATAAGTTTTTATGTGCAAAATATACTTAAAACTAGTCCAGACAATGAGTGTATCTCCTCTGCATGTGTTCATCACCTAAACATGTCAGAGAAGTCATGAGAGAGTGAGTCTGCGTTACGACTACAGTGACCTTCACAGTACATGCCCAAGAAACGACTCAACGAACCTTCATCGTCTTGACCGCTCACATGATTTTTGCTGATGCTGCAATGCTATAGACTTCATTAATTTAATAACGTTCACACCTGCACCTCCAGAACAAAGGAGCTCAGTACAAACACAATCAGTTATTCACTGTTTACCACCCGAGTTAATTGCCCTGCAGAACGGGAAGCGGCAGGATATTAGTCCAGTGACATAATAGCTTGAGGCTAACGATCTGGGACAAACTCAGATTGAACTCCCTGCTGTTTCTTCCTGGTTTATGTGCTGTGTTAGCTTGCTACAGTTGACACCTATCACTCACTGCTACTAAGGTTTTGGAAATGCCAGCAACTTTGAGGATGTAAACATCATAGATTTGTCCTCAATAAAAATGTGAAGAAAAACAGAGGATATGCCATGCCTTAGAAATGAAATGGGTTGTTTTTCTCAACAAAAAGTGTTTTTGACCCCGAAATTATGGGCATAAATTATGCTTTTAGACAAGTACAATCTTATTTTGATAAAATAAAAACATCCTGACATCAAACAGGACTGTCAATTCGTTCCAGTCTGATTCTCACCTCTGGAACCAAGAAAACAAAAACAGAATAGAAGAGTAAGTACCTGTATGTGTGTTGACTCGGTAGGGACAATAATGACAAAAGTTCAGAATAAATATCTGTGACCACTGCAGACAAATATTCTACAGAAAGTCACTGTAGTATATTCTAATAAAAGTTCAAATGTCCACAAAAGGTACAAATGTCAGTTAAATCTAATGATTTTCTACAGCTAATTAAGCAACACCAAGACCTCCCTTTATTCAACCCTTCTGTGTGGACAAGGTCTTCCCAAGCCATCCAAGAGACATAATCTGTCCAGTGTGTTCTGGGTTTCCTTCCAGCTGAACGTGAACTGCTTCAGCTTCACTAGGATGCTTTCGTTGTGTCCAGACAGGACAGATGCTTTAACTACATCCTCTGAATCCTTCTGAGCAAGAGAATCTGCTCTACTGTGAATCATTTACCCTACAAAGGAAGCTCATTTCCACTACTTGTTTCCAAAATCTCATGTTTTTTGGTTACTGCCTGCAGCTCAAGGTCGACATGTTAATCCACAGCTTTGCTTTGACGCTCAGCTCTCTCTTCACCACAACAGGCTGGTACAGTATCTAGATCACTGCAGAACAAATCCATTGGTCAATCTCCTGCTCCACTCTTTTGCCACTTATTAACCAGACCCCAGGACACTGTATCTCCAATTAAGGCATTCCTGGTCCACCGGTTTTCCAGCAAAGAACCATAGCTTAAGACCTGAAGGTGCTAATTCTCATTCCAGCCACTTCAAACTCTGCTGCAAACTATTTAAGTGCAAGCTGGAGGTCTTTGCTTGATGAAGCCAACAGAACCACATCATCTGCATAGATTGGAATTTGACCCTAAGGCTGTTGAACCAGACACCCTCCTCCTGGCTGTGCCTACAAATCCTGTCAATAAAAGTTACAAACAGAATCAGGACAGCCATGAGTCCAACACACACCAGGAACAGGTCAAACTTATCTGCAGCAATGCAAACGTACAGGGAATTAAATAGCCAACAACAACAGACCCCATACCTCATCCATGCATTTCCCAAAGCGCACAAAACACATGTTAAGTTAAGCAAACTCTCACACAACTTCAAATATCTTTAAGAGTATAATGAGCTAGATTGGACAGCAGTTTGCCAAAACTGGTTGTCAAAGTACAAAAAATTCATCAAACTGAGGGAAATTAAAATATCTGAAGGTCAGAATTTCCTTGTGGGTCCACAGACATCCTGCTTATGTGATCTGATTTTTGACAGTTCACATTAAAATAACACCTACGTGTAATTAATACATACCTCTGGCTTCCATATAAATGCAAAGCAGGGCTACATTGAAAGGTTCCTTTGATTAAAAAGAAAGTATTTAAACAAACCAATCTGGACTGAGTGTAATTATAAAAGGATTCCCTGAAGATATTTTGTTAAAATGTGAAAAACTAAATGTAAAAAAATGAAATAAACATTCATAAACCAAATAAATGAGCTTTGGTGCAATTGCCAATCTTGTTGAGTGATTTCGTGATCTCTGAGGCCCCCCCCCTCCCCAGCCCCCCAGCAGCAACACGCCCGCTCTGTGTCACAGGGCTCTCAAACACATTCTTGCGGCGCTCTCCCAAGCAGCTGTTTTAGCTCTGCAAGTCTAATTTATGTATCTGTGAACACTGTTGTTGCTCCATCAGCCTCCAGGGTCACTGCAGACAGTGTTGGGGAATACTAACGTAATGCAAATCCCTTTAATTATACATTGTTTACTCCTCTTTCCCTCAAAGTATAGCTTGACTGCAAAGTCCATGTCTTCCTTCAGTCTGAGGAGCAACAGGAAAGCAGTGAAGTGAAGCAGTGAAGCCTGGAAGTCAGAGAGGACCATTCATGCTGAATTTCTATGGTTTTGAGCTTCAGGTGATGGTTGTAAATGTTAGCAGAAGCATTTTTTCCATTAAAACCGATTAGTGATGAGAGTAAATGTAAAGGTCCATCATATTTCTGAAGTGTAAAGCTACTTCCTGAATCTTACGTCAGCATGATGTCACTGCTGACAGCATCCAGTTTAAAAATCTGCTAAATCAAACGTGCAGAGCTACCTGCTGTGGTGACCCCTTGCAAATATGGGAGGAAGTGAAAGTAGCTGTAGTGATTCTTTTCTAGGTCTTTTTTTGCATTACTGCATGTTTCATGTATTGGGTTATTTTGGAAGGTCGGTAGCACAAAGGATGTGCTGAAAACACTACGAAACGAGGATCTCTGGTTATAGAGGCAAAAGAGCTGGTTTGGACATGTGCAGAGGAGGGATAATGGATATACTGGACAAAGGATGCTGAAGATGGAGCTACCAGGCAGGGGGAAAGGCAAAGACTACAGACGAGGATACTGGATGTAGTGAATGCTGATAACCCCTGGAGAAGCAGTGCTAAGTGCTAAGCTATGAACTAACGCCGGTCACAAAAGCAGTGGCGGCCTAGTTTCTCAGCTGATGAACACAGGAAGTCCCTGAATTGAAAAGGTAGTACAAGTCCAGGAAGTTTGTACTCCAGTTTTGATGAGTATGTTTCTGTTATTAAGCACAAATGAGCAGATATCAGTTTCCGTGTGTTAGAATCGATGGGTGCTATAAGAGCCACTTACTCCCCGTTTTTGCATTATTACATGTTTGAACACTAGGGGGCGCTTACTTGTAATATACTGCGTATCAGTAAGTTCCGTAGTGACTTACCAAAAAGCAGGTACGTCACTAGGGACACACAACCGTTTCCGACCGTGTTCACTGCAGCAGCAATGTCAGCACTAACAATATTAAGTTAGGCTTCATAATTCAAATTGTTCAAGTCATTAAAAAAAGATGTTTGGATGTACATAATGTTCCTAGCAGCGGCTACTGGAAATGATGCATCTTTTGAAGCAAACTAGCTAGAGTTAACTGAAAACTTCACACTCCATCTTTTCCAAACATGGTCTTTTTCATGCTCGAAATTCCCAGTGGTGACACAGAGGGTTTAAAATGTGCAGTCTTGTATACAGTCTATGGCCCAGACAAACATCACAGCATCTTTAATCTAAAGCAGAATCGCTGGGCCTGCCTCAGTGTCCCACGGAGGACCGGGGCTGTATCTGCCGGAGAGCTGCTTCGAGGAAAATCGTGCCAGCTCAGCAACTTCTCCACTGTAAAAATAAAGGTCAAACGAGCAGCCAGAGACAAAGTTTCATCCTCTGCTGAGTCAGACTGCGCTGCTGCTGACCTTGGTCACTGCTATATGCCTCACCTGAAAATAAAAGATTAAGTTGTTGGTACTCTAAATCAATAGCTACCGGCAGCTTGTATCGACAGTGTGAGGTACTTCTGACAGATATTGTTCTTTACCTTTTCATAGTTTATTACTTATCGAGCTGCAGGTACAACATGTGACACTAAAATCTGTGAAATAAGAAAAGAAGTTGACCTCATGCTGTTAGTGTCCTCCTTTTCCTTATATGATGATATGAGGAATACTTGGAGGATCCTGGGATTTTTACCAAAGCTTCATCTTTTAAAATGTGACTAAGAAGGTTAAAAAAACCACCCTGAAACAAACATTTAAATCTAATAATGTGGATGCTGATCGTGTTGCTACTGACAGATGAATCATAGCGACATGAGGCAGGTATGAGCAAGAAGTCTGATCATATT
Organism: Haplochromis burtoni; assembly: GCF_018398535.1. Taxonomy (NCBI): domain Eukaryota; kingdom Metazoa; phylum Chordata; class Actinopteri; order Cichliformes; family Cichlidae; genus Haplochromis; species Haplochromis burtoni. Next base: position 807,307 of record NW_024582564.1, on the reverse strand, counting down.
AAGCTCTGCATTGTTTGCAGCACGACAGAAATGAGCTTCATGCGTTTCATCTGAGTCATTTTCTGTCATTTCAGTCTGAAAGGTGGATTCAGCCTGGCAGGGAATTCCTAATTCATTAGTTATCCGTACAGAGTGATTAACTGAGCTTTACAGAAGGTCTCAGCCTCATATTTATTCTCTTCCACTTTGCAGAACAGAGTTGAAGTATCACGATGTGCAGAAGACTAGAAAATTAACTTCTACAGGATCATATTTAGCAGTTACTCCAAACAGACACCTATGTGAAGTATGAATAAAGTCAGCTCTGCGTGTAGAGACTCGTTCATTTAATCAGTGTGAGTGTAATAAAAAAAAGAATATTTGGTATTGACATCATGAGCAGCTTTCATAGAAAACTCATGCTTCTCTAAAAAGTAGATTTTGTGAAAAGACATTATTTTTGCCACCAATAAAGACACCTTTGTATATATGAATACACATACACATGGATTTGTGAGAGTAGCAAAGTTTGCAATGATCTTTTTTAGCACGCCAGACGAATCCTTTAATAAACCAGAGGTTAAGTGGTTGAATATATGCAGGGATGGTGGCCGTGATGTCACCCGTTTGTTGGTGCTTTAAAACCAGATTTCTTTTTTGCACCCAGATGAGTCACCCTGTATGTTTAGAAGCTAGCATCTTTTAAATGCAATCTATTGTGAGAGATCGTGTAAGACAGACTACACTGAAAAAAAGAGCATGTTGGATTTACTTAATTCAATAGTGGACATTGGTTGCACACAATTGTTTTGTTTTGGTAGAAACTTAAACAACGTAGTTAAATCAACACAACTTATTCATATTCAATAAGCCAGTGCATTTTGTGTTGATGAAACGTGACTGAAACATATTCAGATGAAGTAAGTTGAGCTCTTGGAATATTTTAATCCCCACAATTTTTTTAAATTTTATTCCAACACTATACAATAACTTTTACGCCAATACTACTTGTGTCACGGTTTGGCATGGCAAACCGTGGGGGGTGTGGGGAAGGAGGACCCAGGCACGGTGCTCTATGTACAAGCAGTGCGTTTATTCACAGTGATGGAACTGATACACAACAATAATACATCCCCGTGTGCTCCCAACTTCCACTCCGTGTCTTCTCCCCGTGTTTGTGCCCATGTGTCTGCTCCCTCGTGCCAGTGCACTCTGTGTCTGCTGCCCTCTCGTCCAGCAATCCTTCCTGGGAAAATAGAGGGAGTAGTTAGTACCCTCAGTTCACTTGGTAAGCTCACACTCACAAACAGACCAGCTGGAGAACTGACGGGAAGTCTCACGAAATGATCCCGTGTCGGTGGGAGCTCCAAGACTCTCTTAAGTAGCTCCCCCGACGAGGCCTGATCAGCAGCAGGTGTGTGGCTTCGGGTGTGGCCAGTCCGCCAGCAGGGCCACACCCACCAGGCCTGAAGGCGCCCGCAGAAACACACACACACACACACACACACACACACACACACAAGCAGGGATAACGAGGGACAGCAATACAAAATATACATTATAATATTAGTCCATAACTGCTCAGGGATCCTGGGTCACTCAAACCCAGGACCCTGACAACTTGGATCTATTGAACCAACCACCACGCCACCAACCCAGGGTTAACAGAAGTAGAAAAGCTGTGGTTTGAAGGCTTGATGCTGAATTTCCTGTATGTTTTTGTCCTTGACAGGTTGTCTGCCTTTTATAACTCCAGTGATTTTCCTGCAGTTTGAAATCTCATGCGATCTTGTAAATTTCATCAGTCCAGCAACTAACCACTCTTACTACAGTGTATCATGTCATCTCAACTTACAGATCCTACATGATTTAATTACGTTCACCATAGAAACATTAAATTATTTTGTTCAAATTACAAGTTAGACTTTTGTAAATGTAACAACCACACCGAAAAAAGTAGAGGCGACTGCTCGACTTGACTGAGATGGATACCTTCCTCAAACCACGATCCGAAGAGCGCGAGATTAAATCATGTGAGATTTAACATTGCCATATTATTGACTTACTTCGCTCAAACATGATATGAACAATTTTATATACCCTCTCTGCATATCATGTACTTTCTGCACTATATAATTACACTTAACTTTAAAGCATGAGGCAATCGTTTTGAATATACGTAAAATGCTTACATAAATTCAAGAGATGGCAAATCCCTTTTTTCAGTGTAGACACTTCTCTCTCTTTGCTTCTGAGGGATCTTGAGGTGTTCCTATGGTACATGAGATGGTTTCTGCAGACCTTTCTGGGTTTTCTCCACAAGACACCAAAGGCACTATCGAACAGTCTCCTTCAACTTTTAGCTGCCATCACCAATTGACAGCTGAAATGAGAAACATGTCAGCAAGTCGTGTTCTGCGGATGGCATAGTGGTGCGGTGGTTAGCGCCGTCGTCCAACAGCAAGAAGTCCTGTGTTTGAATCTGCTGGTCCACTAGGTCCACAGGTGATCAGAGAAAAAAAGAGACTATGAGCTACCATGGCAGAACTAACATACTTGGTGACAGCTGAGATTTTCTCCGTAAGAAAAGGGATGGATGTTTTTTTAGCTGGTGCTTGTGAGGACAGGAGAGGTTCTCCACAGGTTTGAAGTTGTAATGTTGTGAAACTGTGCTTGGATAGGAAGGAATTTCCCCATTCAAATAGGCTCATTCAAACCAGGAGAACTTAAAGTGTGACAAAAACTTTATAGAGACTGAACAGCAGCTCAATACCACAACATGAGAAGGGCCTAATGAGTCAGTCAATAACTGAAATGAAAGTGCTTAAATTACATTTGACAGAAATAAAAGTCCCTGTAGTACTCCATTTAAAGCTCTCTGACAGTTTGACATATGATCTTTCAAAATGTCACATGAACTACTTGAGTTACATTTCAATTCAGCTCTCCTGCTGATGGCTGAGGCCAGATGACAACACTTTGCATGATTTACAGCCTTTTCACACCTGACAGCCCAAACCAAGACTTATTTTTTATTACAAATGCATAATATTTGGTGCAGTTAGTTTCTGTTCACATATCACGTACACCCAAGGACTAAATTATTCTACATGACTTACCTATATCTACTTCAAAATGACTGGTTTGTAAAGCAGCGTGTGTCTAGCATCAATGCAGTGCTTAGAGTATTATTTGAAGAAATCAATTAACAGATTAATTTTGTAATCACACTGTATTGTGTTTGCACACTGCTGCCGCAGCTTTATTGTCTTCTTTATTACCTCCAATACCTTGCCTCATCTTTCTCACCACCTCTTTTTTGCTTGACTTTCATCCTGCATTATTGTTTTTCTTTGTTTTGGTTCTAAAGTTAACCTGACATTCTCCACATTATTAGTCTGAACTATCCAAAATAATGAACAAAATGTCTCTAGACTGAGACCATCCCTGTTTCCTTCGACCTAGAAACTGCTGTTTGGTCAGTCCGGAGATAGATGACGAGATCTGTAAAATCACAATCACGAGAGAATTAATCGTACCAGGCTCAAACAATCAAAGAGCTGGTACAGACCAAATACTGGCCAACATGGTTGTAGCTATGAATGAAGGTTTATCCAAACCTGTCAACTTCATGTGCACATTTTCCTTACAATGACAGCAAGAATCACTTAACAGTATGCTAACTACAGAGCAGAGAATTGCCGTCCTTACCAAAAGGTGTTCAAATGATTCTCTGTGGGCCTAGGTCATTTAGGTTTTATATCAAACTAATTCGTCTGATGTTCTAGGCCAAATAATTTATGCTTGCATATTTTCTCCTGCCATGTGAAAAAAAAATTAGAACAAAATGTTTAATGTCGTTAGAGACAGAAATTCTGAAACGGTGCACGATGGCTTAACACAGCGGTCCCCAACCTTTTTTGCGCCATGGACCGGTTTATGCCCGACAATATTTTCATGGACCGGCCTTTAAGGTGTGGATAAATAGAACAAAATAAAACTAGTACCGGTACTGAAAAATTTATTCATAACACACGTGAAAAGACCCAGGAAAACCGAGTAAACGATAAAAACAATAACAAAATAACGCTGAAAACCGATAAAAACCCTGAAAACTATACATTTCACACCTGAGCCTCAACTCTCGCAGCCCGGTACCAAACGACTCACGGACCGGTCCGCTGGCTTAACAAACAATTGTTGTGCTTGTATATATCCAAATATATCGAAAGGCTTAATAATATCCCATCGTTCTGTGGCTGCCCAAACATATTCAAGAGCATAAGAGATATCAGATGCAATGAGAAAGCTAAAGTTTTTCAGTGATACCAATGTCACCTTCTTTTGTACCTCCTTTCGGTGTGCCAGCTAATTTTTATGAAGCTCCACAGAAATCTCATTATGACAACTTAAACTTCTTTCAAAGAGAGCAGATCTCTTCTGTGTCCAACTAACTCGACTTCTATAGGAAGGAGCTTTACTGGTGATGAACTCCTGGGTTTCGGCTGTGACCTTTACAAGATTGACACTGTCAACGAGAACACCACAGTTTTAGCTCACCACACATCGACTTGACAGATACGCCTACCTGCAAGTTCACCGCCTTTCCCCGACGTTATAATTCAAAGTTTACCATTGTGACAAGGTAGCAGAGATCCACTGAGGAATGCAGAGGGACAGGTACGAAAGGGTAGATCTAAACGGAGCTGGTCCGAGGCTCGATAGATGAAGTTTCCAAGATTATCAGCCTTTACACAAACACATACAGAAATACAGAGGAGGATCTTCAGACAAACTTAATATCTCTCAAATACATAAAAACCAAGACCTTTTTATCGTGTCAATCATATTTCTGACAACCCTTTTCTATCTTTGAAAGTTCCAGAATGACCAGTGAGCACATCTTAGAAACACATCTCTATCAGTCTAGGCAACCCTGCAGGAATATCAATATTATATGCATGGATGGAAATAAAGCAAGAAACTTACTGCAATTAAAACTTTATTGCCAAATTTAAACTAGGCAAAGTCCCTGAATGCCTTGGTCTCTGGCATCATCAACATCATCTCAACGCTGAAAAATAATAACCCCAACAAATGCTGTTACACCTGTCTGAGCAAAGTTTTGTAAAGGTTAACTAACTGTGTTGACAAATGACTGAAATTTGTGTTTTATATATAAAGCTGAGCCAGTTATCTTAAAGAATCATAAGCTATAAAGGAGGAAAAGTTCAGTATCTTCTTAAAGCATACTTTGACAAAGTTGACTGCTTCCTGTCATGGCCCCAGTTTTTCGAATCTTCTAACACCAGTGGACCCCGGCTCTCACCAGCTTTCACCAATCACTGCCCTCTGACTACTCTCACAAATCCATGTGTATCTGACGTGACAAAAGGTATAAAGAAGGTGATCAATAAAGGATGGCACAAGACAGAAAATAAGGGATTGTTTGGAAGGATGCACGCTCAGCTGCACTCTGACAACCGGAGGCAATGCGAAGACACCCAAGCTCCCGCTGCTGCTGGAGTTCAGCTCGCTATTTGTTGAATATTTTAGAGGGCTGCATGGCAAGAGGGAAGCAATGAAAACTTCACTCTAGAGTGAATTAAGTAGACTCTGACAGAAGTCAGATCAAACCGGCCAGTAACACAAGAAAATGAGGGTCCTTCCCGTTGACTTAGCTCTCACGACTTATTAGGTTGTTCCCATGGGGGTCGAAACACACAGCAAAAGCCAAAATTAGCCTAGATAAATTGACACTGAACTTTAGCAGTACCCGACATGCTTGGAGAAAAAAAATCTAATCATGGTCATTCTGTGTTGAAGTAACTTAGTGACTAATCAGCAGCTGCTAAAAAGTCATTCTGCTTCAAAGGGAAGGCTCTCTAAGAGGTTTGGCAGTTCATTTAGGGTCACTTTTAACCTGTAAATGACATAATAAAAAAGAAGAAAACTACTTAAGGTGGATTTTTTGTGTGTTCAAAATAAAAATAAGACAACTATACTGTTTATTTTATACAGTTTGATTAAGGAAATATATTAGCTTTAAAACAATCTGGCTGCCATGTAAGAAGGAATGAATTAAAATCTGATTCTGGCATTTATAGATATTTTACTCCACTGCATAACAATCCTCTGCTGCTGCTTCTGCTTACTCACATATGAGCCAACACTGTTTACAAGGAAAAGCAAACACTCTTCTTGTGCTGCAGGAAAGCTACAAGTAATTTCATTCTGCAAAACAGATTCAGTCTGGCAGGATTTTCAAATTCATTTCATCATCCTACCAATCCAGCTGCCCTGCACTGCAAATACACACTGTGTTTGGTGCTTTATTTCTAATTTTAATAGCCTGGAGCCTTTTGTAGGACATGTCAAAACAAGTACAGAAAAAAAAGTATAGAAAATGTGAACACTACTGTTGTTTCTGCATTTCACAGCCATACAGCTACAGTCGCCTACACCAGTAAATTATTTTGAGACAGAACTAGATGATCCTGGTATCAAATTTAGGTAAAAAGGACACCTGTCATACGTTCTCACTTGTTCTGAGTAGCCATCTATCCTTCGTGGTGATACAGCCAGAGGGTACCACATGTTACAGACAAGAAACTGGTACAGTTTAAACAATATATTCATTATTGTTGCATTTAATTTCTTTTATAAAGTGTTAATTTTATAAAGTGGGAGTTTTTCCTTCCCACTGTCGCCAAAGTGCTTGCTCATAGGGGGTCATATGATTGTTGGGTTTTTCTCTGTATCTATGAAGCGCCTTGAGGCGACTTTTGTTGTGATTTGGCGCTATATAAATAAAATTGAATTGAATTGAATTAATTTTAAGTGAAAAAAAACCCAGCAGCTAATATTCAAGAATCTAAGTGTATCAGCATTTTGTAGAAGGACCCAGGATCGAGCCCTGAGGAACACCAAATGTTTGCGCAGTTGCACTAAAAACACACAGTTTCACCTTACAGAAACTGATTTTAAGAACTTACCACGAAGTCTTATGATTTCCTCTCTGGTTTTCATCTGAAAGAAAAGTTGGACAGGTCCTCCTCTTTCTGACTGGTGGTATCAGGAAATCCTAGCTAATAGGTTTTCATGATGTAAGACAAAACAATCCTATTTTATTGTTTTAACCAATGTTAAAGTATTTCAAGTCATGAAATGTGGATTTGCCTCCGTTTGCATTACTAGGCGCAAATTTCACATCAGCAAATGTGTACTTCCAGTCTGAGGTGCTAGAGTGGCTTATTCGTACACAAGGTTTCCTCCGGAGGCGGAGCTTGACACACCTGATTATGGCATTATTGAGACATCTGTCACTCCTGACTTAGACTGAAGAGAAAACAAAAGAAAACCCAATTTAGGAAGTATAAAGTTACCACCTGCACGTTATGCCTGGTCTTCTGGCTCCAATGGACTCACAATCAAACAGAACTTTAATCTGCAAAAACATGTACAATTGGACTAGCTACATTGTTGAACCAAGAATACAACAGCACAGGTGTTAATCTTGAGAGTTTTTAGCAGGTAAATCACACTGAAAAAAAGAGAAGTATTTTTGTAGTGGTGAGAATAATATCCCCTATTCTCCTGAGTGAAATAGGGGACATCAGTATAGTTCTGAGGTATTCAGGTGGTTCATTTTCACCTGCAGGAGTTTCTGTAGGCTCTCGTAATATGCTTTTTTTTTCCATGTAGGAAATTAATTGGTGAAAACTGTAAACAGCTTTTTAAACTCCCCACATAAATGTCCCACAGAAAAGAAGCAGAAAGAAAGTCTGTCAACCATCCAAGAATTACAAATGCTGCAAATGACAAAGTCAGAGAGAATGATTCAGAGCTTCGACAGCCTGAAAGAGGAGAGTCTGTGACGCGCAAGAGGTTTTTATCTATGCATTAGCGGGTCGTTATCATTCCGTGGGTTTGAAATAATGTTGTTTTGTCAAAGCTGCTGGAGAGTCTCAGTTACGCACACCATGTACTTTGGAGGTGGTGCATGACACACAGGGTTATGGTATTACTGATATGAGGCTGTCACTCACAACTTCTCATTTTCCAATGCAAAGGTGGCGTGTTTTTCACCAGACCAGCGGGTTTTCCTAAAACCAGATTTGGCAAGGTAAGAACATTTTGACACACCTTTAGGTGGATGAAGTCCATCATCTCCTGACTGATGACACCTGATGAAGAGAAATGTCTTGGATTAATGGTCCTCAGAAATTTCCCCAAATGTTTCCCCAACGTTCATTAATGTTTTTCCCCTCTTTTCTGGGAAATCCGAGGTATTTTTTCATCAGGGTGGCCCTTTATTCAGGTAATAATAAAGATGGGGTTCCAGCAGTCCTAAATAGACCACGAAAGTCCCCAGAAATATGAAGCTGAGATCCATTTATCGGGTCTAAATTAGATTCAGGTGCAGAGTGGAATTAAGATGAATGAAAACATTCAGCTGGCTTTTCGAATCAATCATCTACTTGCAGGTCTTACTTGAAAACTTCCGGACTGGAGATGCGGTCTCCGGGTGGGGGAAGCTTTTTAACAAACATGCACTCAGCCGCTGTGGCGGTGGGGCTGGCATCACAAGCAACACTTCCTGCTGACTGTGTTATTGACAGTATGCATCCATTACTGGTTGTGCTCCTGATAAATGAGTGTCATTAATGAGGAGTGGACAGCACCTGGTACTGATGGTCACAATCAGCCTCTGGAAAGACTGAGAGCTAGCCAGCAGGAAGCCCTGGAGGACAGATGCTGGCTGTCAAATTAGCCTAAATTAAAGATAAAATCATCCATTTACCAGAGAGGATGGATTCAGACGTGTAAATCAGATTCAGAGGCACAAAGCTTCAGCTATTTTCCTTTTTTTTTATTCTAACACAGATTTAACACGGAAAACCTCTTGTGTTTTTGTATGTACATGAACAAATATGATCTGCAATTGTTAACATTTAATCAAAGGACCTCTGTGTAACCTTAGTAAACTGCTGATGCTATAGACACCTCCAGCAGGTTATCATTCTGTTCATGTGAAAGCTAGCATTGGCCAAAACCGTGATAAACCTGTCCTGCTGTGCTTTGTTGTTATTTAAAGCACTTTGGTATTAGCTTTATTTTTAGATAGAAGAAGCTACATACATCCTTTGTACTGGTTATTTAATTACTTTTACTTAACACTGCTAACGTTAGCTAGTTGGCTCTAATTTAGGTTACTCTGAAAGAATGCACCAACTTTAGCTTATTGGAAAATTGACAGATAAGATTCCAGATCATTAGATGAATACCATGTTTTGCTATGTCAGTAGACACGCTGTTAGCTAACAATTGGCAGAAGGAAGACTGATGTCCTGCTGTGGAGGTCGCGTTGGTGCTTATGTTAGGCTCTACGATGGAGCTTATGATGAATCGGTGTTTGGAGTCTGACTCTGTGTTTATACTGTTGGTCATTTGATCACGAGTTCTAAGCTAACATAGTTAATATGGCTGCCTTTTAATCCAAGAGCAGAAGAGAGGCAGTGGGGCGTTCAGGAGAGAGCATTGATTTTGTCGCTCCACCGAAAGGTTTGAAGCAAGCAAGAGAGCTAGAGAAGATCTCATTTTTAAATTAAGTTACAATAAACTCACACATTGGCAATAAAATGTTTAATACATGAAAAAAGGTAGCAAAAGGTGAGCCATTTCTAAAATGAGCCACTGAGATGACAAAACTATGACAGTGAAAATGAGATTTCCTTTCCCAACATGACTCGGTCACATCATGATAAACAAAAGAAATGAGAAATGTGAGCACTTTCCCTGGCTGGTATTTGCTCGACAGTGTGTGCGTTACTAAGAAAAGCTTTATATACTGAGATTGATTGACATCATCTCTTCCCCCTGTGTATTTCCACTGATAAGCTGAGACACAAACTGAACGTGACCGGGGTGGAAATTGTGCTGCAATATTCCAGTGATGCAAAAACCTGTAAAATTAAGATGAATGAGCAGAGTCATCCTGAATTTACAGCTTGCTAAAGCACATTACATTCATCAGCCTGACTGTGTTCCCACAGAGCAACCATGGGAATAAGCGGAGGCAGTCACTATGTTTGCACTGACTTGACAGCAGGTTATTAGGGGGAAACAGAAGGCTACAGGGACACTAGCGGATATGGATACAGCTGAACACGCCTGCTGGACTTAAAGACACTTTCTGTTATTACAACAGGGTGCAGCGGTTTACACATAGTAAGAAGTTGCAGTGAGTAGCTGGTTCCCCAGTGGTTGAACGCGACTATTTTCGACTCCAAGACACAAGGTGGGAGCCAACCAATCTCTAACCTTTTTTCCTATTGTGGCCTGCTTTGGACTGACTGCAGTCACTCTCTCAATGTTTTTAGATTACTGCTGTTTTTCTGCTCACCATTGGGCTGGAGTCTCCTTATATAAAAGCGAGGTTGCCAAGTTTGCTGTAACACAAAAATTTGTGGATGAATTTCTGAACATCTGTTTCACATTTAGGAAGCTCGGGCTGGATTTTGAACCAAAGTGGTTAATAGGAATTTCTGTGCACCTAGACAACAACAAATTTGTGATTGTCACCAACTTCTCACATTTAATTCACTTTTTATCACAAATCGATTGCATGTGATTCTAACCTGACTCCATTCAATTGTAAATTTATTACTATTTTATCAAAGTCTTAACACATCAAATTTCTCAATAACTTTATCTCTGACCTGTCTGGTGTCTAAATCCGATTGAGAATCTGTGGCAAGATCTGAAAACTGCTGTTCACAAATGCTGTCCATCTAATCTGACTGAGCTGGAGCTGTTTTGCAAAGAAGAATGGGCAAGGATTTCAGTCTGTAGATGTGCAAAGCTGGTAGAGACAGACCCTAAAAGACTGGCAGCTGTAATTGCAGCAAAAGGTGGTTCTACAAAGTATTGACTCAGGGGGCTGAATAATTACGCACACCCCACTTTGCAGTTATTTATTTGTAAAAAAATGTTTGGAATCATGTATGATCTTTGTTCCACTTCTCACGTGTACACCACTTTGTGTTGGTTTTTCACGAGGAATTCCAATAAAAGTGATTCATGTTTATAATAATAACATTGCATTTATATAGCGCTTTTCGGGGCCCTCAAAGCGCTGTACAATTCCACTATTCATTCACTCTCACATTCACACACTGGTGGAGGCAAGCTACAGCTGTGGCCACAGCTGCCCTGGGGCAGACTGACAGATGCGAGGCT
>NW_024582564.1:774757-796067 GCF_018398535.1 Haplochromis burtoni | reverse complement strand
ATAATACGTAAATGTACAGAAATATACAGTTAATAGTTGGTTTAAATAATAATGGATTGCATCCCCTGGAACAGACTGACAGATGCGAGGCTGCCATATCGCGCCATCGGCCCCTCTGGCCAACACTAGTAGGCGGTAGGTGAAGTGTCTTGCCCAAGGACACAACGACCAAGGCTGTCTGAGCCGGGGCTCGAACCGGCAACCTTCCAGTTATAAGATGAACTGCCAACTCTTTGAGCCACGATCGCCTACATGTTTGTGGCTGTAATGTGACAAAATGTGGGAAAGTTCAAGGGGGGCCGAATACTTTTGCAAGCCACTGTATATATAAAATGTATTGAACTGTACTCTGTTAGTGAAACAATACACAGGGACCAAGATAAATAACACAAAAAGTATTTAATCAACGTATTCAGATTTCAGCTCAGTGTAAAAGTCTTTACTGCTCTTACTTCCATACACGTTAGTTTCATTTCTCAGTGTCAGTGTGCATTCTCAAACAGAGCAGATAAGATTCAGGTGATTTAATGAAAACAAAATGCTATGTTGCAAGAAGGAAAGTAAAAGGTTAAAAAACAAGTGACAAACCTGACAGAACAACAGTGAAAGTTAGTGCATGTGAGAAGCAGGTGATGAGTTCTAGTCTTTGGAGCTTCCAAACCAGGGGTGTCAAACATAAGGGCTAGGGGCCATCATTGTTCCGACAATCTGGCCCTCTGGACAGTTTTGGAAAATATGAAGGAGGGCATAGATCTGAGACTTCATAGGTTTTCCTTACTAATAAAGACCCTTCCTATGGACATTCATACTACAAAGAAAGTAAATGAGTAATAGATAAACAAATGACAGAAAGTTCCTGTTTTTCCACTATCCACAACAGAAATGTATGACTCTTGCAGTGGATTCACTGTAGGAAATTTTAATTAAAGTGTAAACATACACGGCAGACCCAGTGGCATTTTGATGCTTTTTATTAATGCTTTGACGGTTGCTGTCCACAATACTCACAGAGCTGCAGCTCTCCCGCTGCCGACTCAACATTATCACAACAATAACGCCAACCACAGGACCCAGTACAATATTTAATTCGGTGGGACGTGATTGCGGATGCCGTGCAGGTGCGTCCGCCTCCTCTGCACGGCACCGCAGGCCACGCCCTGCCACATAAAGTCTCTGAAATTGTGTCAGGTAACACAAATTTTCAGTTTTGCGCAGACTGTCATTGCCCAGAACAGTCTGCGCAATGAGGTCACAGACCTTTTCTTATAATTTTGATGAGGGTCATCGATGGGCAAAGACAAACGGCATCATACGATAGGAAGAAGAAGAACAGACCAAACCTCAGCCAGAAGAACACCTTACATGACCCCTCCACAACATGAGGTCATTCATTAATAATATGCTGCTGCATGGTTTGGATAACTGGCTGTGAAAAAGTCCTGATCCTGAGCTTCATGTCCACACGGAAAGAGCGTTACTTTTCCAAGTCTTCAAATATCTGGTGTCCAGGCCACTGTGTGTCCAATTTTTAATGTTTATAAATCATAAATCAATGTAAGAAAGCAAGCACTTTGTTTTTTTACCAGATAAATCACATTTATCTGTCTTCTCACGCAGAGAGAGACTAACATCAGTTCAACGAGCACCTTCCAGCCCAGTTATTAATATCCTTTCAAGGTCCCAATTTGGTGTGCCAATTACTCTCTGGTAATAAAATGATTCGCTGCAGTTACAGTTGATTTCTGAATCATCTGTCATATAAAGCCACAGACTGAGCATCTGGAAGTTCAATCAGCTCCCGGATCAGTCAAGGTCACAACTCAAGAAGTCATCTTTATCAGTCTAAATGGATCAACCCCCCAGCCCCAGCCCTCACGGATATAAAGAAAAAGTCTTTATACCTACCATTTGACTCCCTTTAAACCTCCTTTGAATCCAAAATGTGCCAACACATAAAGGCTTAATCCTCTTCTCCTGCTCAGAGGATTCGGATGCATGTTTCTTTGAATCAGTTCTCTCACAAATTCAATTCTCTCTGTATTTATGGTGATCCTCATGTTAGCCTCCATGCTGTCTTTTCTCTCTTCACTTGTTCTGCTGCTTAACTCCATTTTTGTCATCCTTTCAAATACAGATTTGATGAAGCATGTGCTGAATTTAATAAACCTGTAGAAAGCTCAGAAACCTCCAACTTCACATTTCTGACCTTTACACCACTAGATGGTTTTAAGTATTTTCCTTACCTATAACAGCAGTGACAGAACATATGGAAAATTAGCTTCAGATCAATCAGGGTTGTGTAGTTTGAAGAAGTCAGAGCTCATAAATCATCCAATCCCAATGGGAGAGTGTGGATAAAGCTTAGTGATGCATTATTTACACAACCTGCTCACAGTTTCTGCGGGGCTTTCCACACTAAGCCGTCTCACAGCCTCACTGATTTATGCTCTTGCACCCGAACTTCAAGCTCTCTGTGCTTTTCATCATCCCTTCAGTATTTCACGGTCAGCCCGTCCAGCAACTGCCACAAACTAGATTCATCTCCGTCACAACTCACAAATAAATAAGCATAAACACACTTGAGGATGCAGCTTTTCGACCCAACAAACGCCATGAAATTACCAAAAACTTGCCTCTAATGGTTTTCACTTCTCCACACCAAAGAGGATACCCCATACAACTTCAGCAGTACAAACTTAAATCAAGCCTTGTGAGGCTGCAATGCATCTCTTTGAGTCTTCAGTTTGGAGTCTTCATTATGGTTATAGGGTTGCACTGCCTCCCCCACCGCTCAGTGCAAATCACAGGGTTTAACATCCCTTATTTTCCCTCAGTACATCACTGTAAATAATAATAATGATGATAATAATAATAATAATATTACAGGCAGTCAAAGTTGTTGAATTAATGATAAGTGAAAAACAATACATCACTTATATTCCTCAGAGAGGTTTGGTCTGCTGCCTAAAGTACCACTGCTCCTTCAGAGGAAGTATAAGAAAACATTTCTTCTGCCACGCACGAAAACGAAACATATTTACTGCTGTAACCAGACTATATTTCCCACTCACACACTGACTCGTGATCTTCATGACTCACACGATGGGAGGCGGGAGCATTGTCTCTCAGGACGACATTTGAGGTGGTTAAAAAATATTGGGAATCCCCATCAGGTGTCAGAACTGAAGAAGCCTTTTGTTATCCAGGCACCTGTTTATTTGGCATTTTATTCTGCCTCCACAGTCTTCTCCTGAGGTTTTGCAGATATGTTACCACCAACTACGTAACTTTGACCTGTTTGCCATTTTCAGTGTGTGAGAAGCAAGGTAGGCTAGTGTAGGCTCCAGTCACACAGGCCTAAAGTCTGATCTGCAACCACCTGACAATCAGTGGTCATTGGGGGACAAATGTATATTTCCGACTGTTTTGGCTGTTAGCATACCGCTGCAGTCATAGATTGAATGGAAGCAATAGACTCGTGCACAAACACAGAAACTAAAAGTTTTGCCTTTGAAAAAGTTTGCCTTGCACTTTCTTGAGTTGTTAGCAACCATTTGCAGATAAAAATGAAAAACCAGGCAATCTTCTAACAACGCCAACATGCCTTCTTGGGAACTGATTTCACCCAGCAAGAGCCAGAAACCTCCAACAACTACTGCCAACCAGAATACATGTCTCCTCAGCCAGCGTTTGAATCGCATCCAATATGGCACACAACCCTTAATTCATGTCATGTGAGAAATCTCAATACACGCAGATGTCATTTTTCAAACACAGGTATTGCCCCCTGGTCGCCATTAAATAGAATGCAGATTTCAGGAACATCAGCGGAGGCAGTGACACTAATGTTTACAGACATTACCCAGTCGAAAGACCAAACAGAACCTGAACCAAACAACTCCTTTATGATTCGAATGGCCAGCTAATATAGAGCTTAGATAACGTCAAAGGAAAGAAGATGAAACTAATGTTTGTCCAATTACTAACTTTGAACCTTTGCTGGAAGCATGCAAGAGGAACCACATCACAACAGGGGCAAATTTTCATGTAAAGCTAAAAAGCTAATAAAGTTTGAAGATTTAGAAAGTGCAGACATGTAAAAAGAAGAACAAATGATTCAGGCTCTATATGCTAAACACAAATAAACCAGGACCAGCCTCTGAACTTCTCATGTTATGAAGTCATTTTCCCATCATCCATCATTGGGAGCGTCTCTCACTGGGGTACTCAGCTGATGACCCAATCCGCCATGCCTGCGCCCGTCAAACACCCCCAACAGGAAGAGACGTATCCACCTCTCCACAGAGGCACATTAACCAGCAGCGCACGTATGAGCGACCCAATTTTATTTTTTCTAATGCGAGCCCTATGCCTGCTTTGCTGTTCTCAACAGGATATGAAAGATGAGGAGATCACAGACGGAGAGGGCCAGAAGCCTGCAGCAAACACAATAGGAGCGATGGTATCGATGACGTACCAGGAAGCTTATTTAGCCGCGCTCGTGCCCAAATTATTATTTCACACGCCGAATGAACAGCAGGGGAGAGAGCAGCGCTGCTGATGTAGCCTCTCGGCTTCCCGAGGAGGGAGTTGGAAACCGAACGATGGCAGCCCACATCATTAGGATGCTGACGGAGATACAGCCTCCATTAGAAGAATCCAATACCAGAGACAGTCAGGGAGTCATTTACACTCCACATAATAGAGCACGTCTCCTCTGACTTTTTAAAACCTCGTTTTAGTCCCTCTACATTTTTCCCTTCCTAAAATTCAGAGAGAGACATGAGTGGATGTAAAAGTCAAATAATTTCCATCAGCCGTAACATTTACAATAATTTCACTGTAATAACCACAGTGAGTTCTATTTTCATTTATTTTTGACTGCAAATTAAAATCGGAAAAACTATCGGAAAACTAAGCCATTACTTAAGTCCCAAAACATGCAGTTCCTCTGAGGGTCTCTAACAGTGCCTGAGTCCCCACAGGCACACATGTTAAGATGTCCAATCTTACCATAGAAATAAACTTGTTTACAGCCTGATAAAAAAAACAACCTGTTACTAGTTTCTATGTATAGTTTGCCTGTTAATCAGAGGCAGTGATTTTTTTAATAACGCAGCCTTAAACTTTGCATTATTAGGGCCGTGACTGTTACAATCATCAAAGATTGTGCTCCAATTTTAGTGAATAAGAAAACTTAGTTAGCACTAATTATCAGCCACAGCGTATGGACACAGTTTAGTTTTGATCACTTCTGGCATCAAAACAACTAACATGGTGGATTTAACGCCGAAGCTGACGTTTGTAAGCCGTCAAACACACCACCCTTTGTGGATGACGGAGGAAAGGAAAACTTGAAGCTCATAAAAGACTAACCATTATTTCATCATTATCCAATGCATTCTGGGAAATAGGATCCCTCTGTTTTATTATCCAGATGGACTATTAACCTGCAGGAAACAAAAACTGAAGCTTGATTGCAGTTTGAGGTTAACTGGCCAAAATGAAACCAGAAAACAAAACAGCTCCTATACACTGCCTACAAATGGTTTGTTTTAAGTGATCAGCCACGTAATGTCTTTGTTTCAGAAAGAAAAACTTTTCTCATTAGTTAAAATGTATTTATTAGATATTCTGTAAGTCTTAAAAACTCAAGTTGGTGCAAACTTCTTTTTAGGTTCATGAAGATGTTTTCAGCCTGCACAGAGATATGGTTATGCCCGGCTCGCTAAGGACATAAAGCAGATTCCTTTGTTAAGTATAAACTGAGGAAAAGAAGGACAAAAGAACACTACGTGCTAACCTATAACCAACACGTGACTGAAATTAGAAATAACTACAAACCAAAGCAGAAAGATGACCTAAGTGGGGCACCAGAAAGGCACCAGCTTTCTGGGAGGAGAGAGAGTGAGGAGCTGCCATCTTGGAACGATATCAGCTCATATAGGCTCCCAAACAAGTGAAGTTCTTTTTTCCTAAAGGATGGGAGGGGCAGTTAATGAGGACCCGGACAGAAAGAATCAAAACAAATGGATGGATGGATGCATGAATGCTTCACCTTTTATCTGAAAGGCTTCTTTAGTTATCAAAGCTGATGAGGAGTTTGAGATAATGAACCTCTAGTGGGGTTGTCATCTTGAGGTGTTTCCAACCTATCAGGGTCACATGGGCCTAATCTAAGGCTGCCATGACCTGGAAGACAGCAAACCCACGGGGACCTGCTGTACATGGCATTTAATAATAAATGGTACCATTCATCATGAGTCATTCATAGTCTTTACCCAAACGTTAACAGCATGGCCTAAACCTGTAGAGGAGTTTAAAGACCTCCAGAACGTTTCATCTATTCCATGTCAGATTTTTAATGGATTCATATTATACCTGCGTTAAGAAATACATGAATAAAATGGATGGATCAAATTATCAGATCAAAGTTTAAACACTTGCCTTCCAACAGCTAATAAGTTTCACAGACCTGCTCTGACTCTGTTAAACACCAAAAGCTCTGATATCAAAGGTCAAGAGCTCCAGTCATTATTCACAGAAATAAAGCGGGTCTGTGTCGGCTTCACGGGGAAATCAATCCTATTAGCGCTCACCGTGAATCATTTCAATTATGTTTCAGCGTCAGTCATCCAAAGACAAACACTTTAAAGTCCAGCAAATCCCCACAGAGCTCATAATGAAATACTGAGACAGTTAATGTTTTTGTACCACTTAGCAGAATAAAGACGCTTAAAAAAAAACAGACTCCAGTAGAAACATTTCACACATTTTTGGTGGTTTTATCTAAAGTGATAGAAGGAAAATATATTATCTCCTGACACAGGAGCTAACGCAGATAAATTCATTACAAATAGATCAAATTAAGGCTGTAAATAGAGAAAAATACTTGCTATTTGTTTTTAATTGTTTAATATGTCTGTGAGACTTCTGTGTATGGGAGGGTTGGGGTCTTCTACCAATGCCAATTAAAGCCTTTCCTTTTTTTACAATAATAGGGTGTGCTGGAGCTCTGTCTGCTGCACCATCTGACGCCTTTGGTATTTGTGGCAAATAAATGATGTGTTTTGGTTAAGAAACTACAGTGTGTGCCCGCTGTGGCACAAAGAAATGAGATATCTGAAAATAAAGCACTCAAAGCGATACATTTATTTAATGTTTGGGGGTTTTTTTGTCAGATTTTTTGCATTAAGAGAAAGGAATAATGTTTCCAGACATATCCTATCTGCTCAGAGGGGTGAGGAGACCTCGTATCCCCCACATTCGGATGGAAAATAACGGAAACTCATCGGACAGGAGGAAGACTTGCTGCTCCACATGGCTCAGGAATTCCAACTGTTCCGGGCCCACCTCAACCCTGTGCGCCACCTCGGGTTTCTGCAGGAGCTCCTCCAGGACGGTGAACAGGTAGCATGACTTCTGGTACCGGTCGACGGGAAACGTGTCAAGCACCGAGCCGTCACACCCCTGTAAAGGAAAATTAGTTTAACCAAAACTCGAATCTATGAAAGGACCAGTTTCCTGTGTGAGGTTTAAGGTCAGAATTCAGCAGAAAAACAAGGAGTACTTATTCCACTCACTTCACTCACTGTTACAGCGATACAAATCTCATCAACATAAGGGGAGAAACACGGCAAAAAGATGAACAAGGACAAGAAGAGGGGCAAGAGGAAAGACAAGGATGAGAAGACAGAAGATGATGATGAAGAGGAAGGAGAAGGAGGACATGAAGAACAAGCAGGAGGAGATAATTTTGTATTGTTGATCTTTTTAAGCGGGGGGTTTCCAAACTGGTCTCATGTGATGAAGGTCTGCGTAAGGTGCTGGCAGGTCTCAGACATGACAACAGCGAGACGAGCTGTCGCAACTCATCCTCGTTTTTAAGGAGACAACAACAACAAAAAAGTAATTTGAAATATTTTAGCGTCAATTAAGGGCTTATTTTCAAACTGAGATCTTTGAAGACTTGAAGGATCTGCAGGAGCCCAAATGATTATTAAAAGAACTGGAGCACTGGGGTAATCCCTGAGACGATGGGCTTTTAGATGATGAAACAACAAATACTCGTACCACGAGTTATTTAGCTGCAGATGAAAGATGAGAAACACGAGATCCGACTGTTTTCAGAGCACAAACTGAGTGAAAGGAAATACAACACACAACAGCTCAAATCAAAACGTAATTATTCAAACCAGCAGAAGCTGCCGCATCTCATACCAACTACATCCCAGTGAGAGAGAGTGTGTGTGTGTTATTTGCATGTCAAAGTTGGTGTGTGAGGGATATCACAAAGAAAAACAAGCGCCAGATGGCTGTCAGGTATTCCTCCTGGCAAAAACCTTCAGAGAACCGACAGGATGTGACAACAACACCCTCTTAACCCCACACACATACACACGCACACAAACACAAACACAAAGGCCCGGACCCCATCAGCATCAGGTCAGCAGCCATTTTTTAAAATCCCGATTCATGTTTTTCTGCCTGAAAGCTCTCCAGCTTCTCCTCTGCTGACACAAAGAGACGAAACATTGAGAGACACACAGATTCACCAAAAACACATAAAAAATCATTGAAATATTTCAGGGAAATGTGAAATTGTGAACACTTCAAATATGTCATCTTCCACTGTAACAACTGTAAAAATCTAAATCTTTGGGATCTCTGGTCCTCTGGAAGCGCTGATTCTGTGGAGACTACGGATCAGGAACACTTCCAGAAATCACTGAACACAGATGCCATCAAATTTAAAGTGACTTCATCTGTTTCTCAGTGTAAGCATCTGATGCTTTGTGCGTTGTACTGTGAATAAATATTTATATTTTCCAAAGTGTCCCAACATTTTTGGGATCCTGGGTGTATTTTAACTTCCGCTCACGCAGAATACTAGAACTGTGTTTTTGTTGTTGTTCATTACTTGAACTCACTGAATTAAAAATGCCTCTGATAGTCTGACTGGAGAAAGGAAAAAGCCAATTTCACCATCACCAAATAAGATAATATTTAGTCGTTGTTGGGTCTGTCTAGCACAGGCCCACCGCTGGAACGAGACAGTTTAATTACACAGCCAAAAGCATTGAACAGCAAGGAGGCAAAGTTCTTCGTGTTACTCATGCATGAGGGAGACCTGCCTGGAGCCAAGTGTCGTTCCACCCACTTGACCTCCGTCAGACTCTCAGCCAGGTTCCCCATAGCACTCCTGTTATTGTGGTTTACATGAATATGCATTGGTTCATTAACATATAACATCTTACATAGGTATACTTGTCTGTGTGTATG
The DNA here is from genome assembly GCF_018398535.1 of Haplochromis burtoni. NCBI lineage: Eukaryota > Metazoa > Chordata > Actinopteri > Cichliformes > Cichlidae > Haplochromis > Haplochromis burtoni. The sequence goes on along the minus strand of NW_024582564.1, from coordinate 786,785 downwards.
TAGGTGTGTGTGTGTGTGTGTGTGTGTGTGTGTGTGTGTGTGTGTGACCCCATAAATGACTTCCCTAAATCTGGAAGTCCAGCAGTTCATCTAAAAAAAAGGCACCTAGCCTAAAACAGATAAGTTTATCCTACCATAAAACAATAAGACATGAATGTGGGTGTGAATGCCAGAGTGCTCTGGAATGCACACAAAGTCTTTGCAGACAACTAAGGATCACACATCCTATCACTACACAATCGATTATACACCTCTAAGCATATATGGTTAAATATTTCTAAGCATAAATGACAATAAACAATACAAATCTAACAGTCGTGATGACTTGCTCAATCACTGCGTCACATTTCTGAGATCAGAGCTCCAGAAACACCTGTAGGTACATTTAATCGTTCCACCAACACATTTAAACCCAAGCAGCTACAGCACTTTAACTAACTAACCTTTAACTTGTATAGTTATAAAAATGTCAGTAATTCCTGAAGAGTTCATGAAAAACTTTTGTTGAACTCCTTGAATTAAAGCCAAAAAATTCTTGACTAATTTAAAATCTACTGTGGTGTTGTACAAAGGCAAAGCTACAAAAAATCAGGTAAAATCCTAAAACGTGAGAATTTAAATGTATTAACCCTTTCACGCATAGTGGTGACTACAGTGGACAGCTATTCAAAGACTGTTCTCTTGTATTTGTGTCAGTGTTAATGGTATACTTGCACATAAACCACTACATTGGACAGCGATGTGTCACTCCACACCCTGCTACCCACTGGTCGTTTAATGTAACTATAGATGTATGACATGTTTCATGGTAATGAAAAGAGCTCCCAAAAAGCCAGCTGAAGCTGAATTACAACCGATAAGACACTGTTAATAAACAGATTCAGGGAACACTCGATCGTCTCAGTACAACACAAAGTCAGGGATATCAAACCACTGTTAATCCATTTCAGCTGCTTTCATCCAAACTGACGTGAAAACAGATGAACAGGAGAGGGAACAACAAACCAACCCTCACTTCTGCAGGTGGTGGTCACAGACCGCTGCATTTTCTTCACTGATTTTTCTTAGTGTCCTCTACGTCACCTTCAGCCTGTTCAGCTTTATGTTAGCACAGGAAGTCCAGCTTATCCATACGTGTCACCTGAAGAAGGTTTGCCAAGTGTCCCGGCACAATCACGGGGGTGTGAAGGAGGCACCAGTAGGGATGCGAGCTCCACCGAGGCTCAGGGTGAAATAAAGGATGTTTATTATGATCTGTAAATCATGCAAAGCTACTCTAATAGAATCCAAGAGTAACAATACAAAGCTGGAAATGTTTAATGTTTATAGCTCGTTGGAGGGCTCACACATAATGATTATTCAATATGTGCTGTGCTGCTTCCAGACTGCACCACACACATGCAAAGCTCATGCTTATGTAACTGTGCTGTTTATTTAGAGGCATGTCAGTCAGTGTGAGCGTGACAGCAGGTTACAGTCCTGTTAGCTCTGCGTCTGAACCGTGAATTTATGGTATGCACATACTCACAGCATGTGGTTATATTTGGTGGAACACGAAGAGGCCGCAGATATTCGCACAATCGGCCGCCAGCGGCTGTCAGCAAGATGGAGACGGTTTCATCTGATGTGGTGAACACAGGCGTGAAGGCAGAGACGAGGCTTCGCAGGTCTTTGCTAGAGAGGCGACTCAATCCGCTCTGAGTCCTTCCTCTTTCACGTCGTTGTGCCGCCGACAGGCTTTGGTCTACCATCCGTTTAAAACCAACAAACCGACCAAGTGGTGAAGCTGAGACGAGGGAATGAAAGCAGTTCACACAGAGGGATAAGTGCAGAGAGAATATCATGATTAATTTTTAAAAGAACCTCTCGCTTTATACCAGAAAAACAACCAAAGCTCTGCACTGATCTCAGGAGGGCTGTCAACCAGTGTTTCATAATTTGATTATATAATCAGTTAAAAAAAAAAATTAGACATTCAGCTGTGAAATTAATATTCAATCGTGGGGGGGAAAGCAGCTCGCACAACTGCTGTCTGTCTCCTGAGCAGCAAAGAGGAAAACCTGACAGAAATACATGGAGCTATTCAAACATAAAGTCCTGCTCATTACCTGCAGATGAGCCGGCCCTTTGTTGTGTTACACCCCTCGAGTGAGAACGTTCTGTTATTGTTTAATCTAAATGCGGCGTTTGATTAGTGAGAGTGGACCAGCACTGGTAGCTAATCACTGAATGCAAACGTCTGTGTTTGGAGCATACTAACAACACCAGGAGAGTCAGAGCATTAAAGACTATTAGTGCATCAGCTCGGCCAGCAGATCCATCGCCTGAGTGAAATACAGCAGCTGTGGATGAGAGCAGAGCTCAGGCTTACATGCTGCTTGATTAACTGCTGTTTGATATCGGACACATTCAGCGTCTGATTTCAGATTTTCAGTTCAGTCTTAAGGCTACATACGTTGTTGCATTTACCCTCAGACATACACTCAGGTCATTTTCTCCAGTTTGCATAAAAATGTTATGATAAAAAGTTTGGACACATATATAACGGTGCCTGTGAATTAATCAGTTAAAATTAGAGTAGTAGAAATCTGTTCTATTCTATTCGGGTTAGACCGTCAACTTTTGTTTTTGTGGCACAGCTTGTGATATTTGCTAAGTCAAGCATAAAAGTGAAAATAGCATTTACTTCATTTTTGTGACAAAGAATTTACAAAAAGTATTCTGTTTTATTTGAGTATTAATGTGAAATATAACTATGTACGATTCAAAAATGATCACTACATAGTTTTTTGTGCTATAAATTTTTTTGTTTTCTTTTTAACGCTCAACTAAAGGACTTTGAATGTTTGAATGTTTTAATATGCAAAATGTAAATCACACTTCAGGCTTCACATGAAGCCGCTGACTGTAGTTCTGTTATTACCTTCACTGAGTTTATGTAACAAAGATATGACCTATCTTTGTTCACCTCTGTCAGTGCGCCCCAGGGTGGCTGTGGCTACAAAGTGTGAATGTGTGTGTGAATGAGTGGATGAGTGGTTGTGTAAAGCGCTTTGGGGTCCTTAGGGACTAGAAAAGCGCTATACAAATACAGACCATTTACCATTTACTCTCTTGTAATTAGCACAGGCCTAAAAACAACCAGACCTAATCACTGTTGATGAAGTCCAGTTATTTTCATTACTACCCATCACTGGTTCAGCTAACTGACTTGTGGTTTAATTGATAGAAATCTAATATGACAAACCGGCCAGAGGACACACAGAGGGGCTGCTAAACTGTTCGCGAGTTCAATCAGTCAACTTATTGAGGAACTGGGGAAACATTTCAGTTCTAACAAGGTCACCAAAAAAACAAAGTCAATAATTTAATGGCTCTTATATTATGACTCATCAATATCAGTGAAACCCATCAGCCTAAAAGAAATACTGCAGGTGATACAAAACCAATCAATTCGAACAAACCGACAAGGAATTCGTGGTCTCTGGGTCCTCCTTCAGGAAAGTCACAATCTCATTTGTGGGCTTTGGACTGTTGATAAGAGGAAAACAATAAAACCCAACTTTTACCTTTGAAATATGTGCAACCTGAATGGTTTATTGTCTGCAGACCTGTGCGTCCACCAGATTTAAACCTCTGTAAAGGAGAATATACCACGACTTTCATTTGACAACAACAAAGCAACGTCAAGGAGGTCGAGCAGCTTTATGCCCGTGAGGTTGGCGAGATATTCCATTTTAATCTCCAACCTGTCAAACACTCACATGCCCACGAAATTTATGAAGCCATGAAGCGAGATTCAATGAACGGCAGAAATCGATAACTGGAACGAGGATCCAGAGGGAGCGGTGATGGAGCATCTGCGAGGAGCATATAGAAACATAACGGGGGCTCGAGCTCCGCTGCAGGAGACAGAAATACTCTCAGAGGACCTGCTGGGCCTCCTCCTATCAAATCTGATTAAGAAAATCAACAACCTCCCAAAGTTTCTACATTTACTCCAATAAAACTCATTTTTCAGGGAGTTTAATGTTTCTTTAGTCACAGGCTGTATTTTACAAAACAACAAAATCAACTTCAGGCTTCATTCAGTGAGCCAAGAAACTCATCAGGAAAGCGCTTGCTGAGGTCACAGAGCAAAAGCACCTAGGGCCGTTCTGCAACGACAAGAATCGCCCCCTGCTGGCCATTAAAAATAATACCAGTTTAAAGCACTGAAAAGCTTCATTTTTCAGAATCTGAAGCTGCATCCAGCTTTCTGCATCCACCCACTGGTTAAAGGAGCCTCAGCATTAGCTTTGCGGCTGCTGCCATGTTAGTTTCAGTTAGAGGTCACAGAGTTATTGAACAACTGTCCACCATGTTTACATTAAAGTCTCTGCAAAGACACAAATTGGTGGCAGGAAAGGTGAACATATGTGAATCTGCTTCTGTGGGACTACAAATAAAAAACTTTGGGAATAAAATCAGCTTCACGCCGTGTTTGCTAAGATACTTCCACAGACTGGATTTTCACGATGCCACCAACAGTAAGAAATGGAGGGCAGGTTTTGTCGTTGCTGTTAAATTTTGTTTTACAATACAGAAAAACAGAGAGAGGAAGCTTGGAGGAAAGCGAGTAAAATCATGAAACTTCGTGTTAAGTCCTGAAAAGATGTTTGTGATTGTAGCCATCACCTGATCGCCTCCTCCTCATCCCATTGACTGTTGGGGTGAATATTTATGGGATTTCAGTGTGACTACAGAACTTTGCTTCTTATTTAAAATGAAAGCGAAATGAAGATCATTAAGTGAAATCTGAGCTTGTTTGGCTTTGTGTCATAATTAACTTGTAAGTCTTCAGTTAATTCAGCCTGTGATTTATGGCATTTGTGTGAATCTTGCAGGAGAAAGCTCACAAAGAAAACCTTCATTTTGTCCCATCTTTCACCCGAGCTGATGGGAGTATATTTTCAGGCTGTAAATGTGTTAATTTCTCCTATAAAGACATTTTAACCTAGGCGGTTATGAGGACTGACTGCCAGCCACTAGTGGACATTAGAGGAACTGCAGCTTTTGGCGCTTCCACGCTGGCTTCACTTCTTAGTGATCAGATATTAGAAGTGTGAGGTACTGTACTGTAAGCTTCTGTAACATTCAAATACATCTGTGACTTTTCAGCAGACTGCTTAAAGGCAGTCTGAACCAGTCCTCCTCCTCCAATCCAAAGTACAATGCACACCAAACCAATCAAACCAAACCATTTTCTCCCCCTCATCTCGGAGTATCTGCCCCAAAAACACGAGGTACAAACACCACAGACTTTAAATAATCACTCTTCCATTTCCCCCGCTCAACAGCACATCTAACTCCTCCTTTAATGTGCTGCAAAAAAAAGTCAGCGTGAACTCTGCTGTGACTACAGAACTACAGTCCGACCAGAGAGAAAACAAGCTTTCTGAAGAAAAAGTGGTTAAGAGCGTCCGCACGCAGAGACGAGCAGCATCTCATCTACTGCACTCTTCCTCAGGTCGTCTCCAAACAAAGGAAAGGAGATGTTAAAGAGACTTTCTAATGAGCTGAGACCCCTCCATCAGTGGGTGCTTCTGATCCTCTCTGTGGGTCTGAGAGATTAAAATCTCCCTCGGGTAATACTTCTCTTTTACAATCCACCAGATGATTTTAATGAGTAAACAAAACCAAATAAACCTCCAGTTAAAATTGTGCGACCAGCAAAAGAACAGACAGCAGCTGAAGGGAACGAGAAATCCAGTGGACCAAGCAGAAACAAACTTATTTGCAGAGTTTCTCTTTTTGTGTTCATTCAGCAACTTTGACAGAACTACAATAACAATAATAATAATAATAAAAAAAGCTTCTGCTGCATGAAAAATAATAAAGTTTGTGTTTCTGGCCACACAAGCTTCAGGTCCCTCCCTGAAGAGCGGACCTCCTCTTCCTGCAGCTCTCTTTACAGTGATGAACTGATTGTGTTGATTGGTTAACGTTTTAATTTTCATTTAATGGTGCTTACAGGTCTGAGGGCTGAATGCTGCATTCAGCTGAACTAAACTGCACATATGGCAGCAGATTTGCATTATTTACACCCAGGAGGGATATGATAGGATCATTTATACTTAACAGGCTGTGTCTATTACAGGCTCAAAAGCAGCTTTAGAAGTTGCCAGATCCTGGTATAGGCAGGAAGGCAGCAGCAGCAATCATTATAAACTCACTGTAAACGTGGTTATTCACAGAACCACAGAGCTGGCATACAGGAGAAACCAGGAGACAGCAGAGGATAACTGCATGTTTCCTGCTGTAAACGCAAAGCTGGAGACAACATGATGGGCTGAGTGTCGGGTCGTTAGCGCTCCTCCTCCTCTGCAGGCTGACAGTGATGAGACAAGCTGATCCTGATAAACTGCCCTATCCCTCCACGCCAGGTACAGATTTTTAATCCAGGCCAAACCATGAGGTCACAATGAACCTAAACATTTTCACAGCGACCGGAGTCTGAGGCCGAGGTCCAGGCAAGTGCTAACTTTGAAAGCTGGCAAAATGGAGTTTGAGCCAATTTTCTGGAGGAGTGCAGGAAGTTGAGATGTTACAGAGACGTGTCCTCATAAAAGACCACAATTAGAATCAGTTCATGTTTACTCTGTGCAGCAGGAGCTCAGCACCCAGATTTTAGTTTCATTTTAATGTTATTCAGTAACTCCACAGGAAATAATACATTTATAGCATGTGATCAGAGGTGTTGTGTGGTGTTGTGTCATTATTATGAGTTTCGATTTGAATATGGACTTAACTGTACTACAGCTCCTGACATGTTTAAAAGCAGCAGGTAAGGAGACTTACCTGGAGAAAGGAGGGGAAAGGAGTTTGTGCTTCTGACTCTGCAGTTACCTCTTGATATATTTCAGGTGTTCATGACGGTGAAGTGCAGTTGAGTTATAAAGGCATTAAAAACTTGTGGGCCTTTAAAGAAAACACTTAGAGTACCTGATTAAATTATCAAAACACAAACAAGTCTATGTTTTTACAGTTCCATAAAAAATATATTCTTTAACTGTGCTAGCAGTCCATCACATCGATCCAGACTAAAATATCTACGTTATGAGCCAGAGTCCATTAGAGTGGGACATACATTACTGTGTCCCTCAGGAAAAGTTGTAACAGCTTTGGTGATTTCTAACCCTGTCATCAGCGGGTCGAAATCTCCATTCATTCACCCATTTCCTCCATCATTCATCCAAGCGGGGTCGCAGCGGGTCATTGGCTAACAGGCTGGGTGAACCTGTTAATTACCACTTCGGGGATTTGGAAATATGCGGGGCAATTTGCACTGAGGTGGATGGGTGGAGGTGGAGGACCTGCACTTGGCAACCCTTTTAGATCTGTATGCAGCGAGGCAGTCTGAAGCACCACGACCCAGATAGCATCAGCTGCCCTGAGATTAAAGCACAGCATTCTGAAAGGTATTTAATCGTCCATTTGATTAGACTCGGAGCTCGTAACACCACAACTGGACCGCAGCAACGCACACCGTTGATGGTGATGGAGGGATGGTCATGCCGAGGTGTTAATCAGAGTTTCTCCAGTAGAAGAAAACAAGAATGGAGGCAGAGAGAGCGAGATTAACAGTACATAATCACAAAAGGAGTCCAGGAGTCATGACAATGATGTCAAATGTGTTTCCTGGTCTGAATATCAACTAAAAACTTTGAGCTGAACATCTCTGACCACAGAGACAAGACGCTACCACAGGCCTGATTTTTAAATCTTAAAGCAAAAATTAGACAATACAAACACAAATATGTTCACAGCTGCATCTTCAAGAGAAAAAATACACCAAGATTTGGCTTGGAAGAAGTATCACCCCCCCCACACACACACACACACACACATCCGAAAGAAAAATGCTTTTAAACCTTCTTTAACCTCCTAAGACACGAACTCTTCCACAGCATGCATTTTTAATTTCTCTTTGATATTTGGGGATATTGGGGCCCGATGAATGTAAAAACAAAGAATTACCAGATTTTTTTTTACCTTATTTTTGTTTTTAAGAAAAATAAGAGCCACATATGAGGATATTCGTTTAAAATTTTGATAGAACAGTAGCAGTAAGTGGATATCAGGCCCTTGTAGAGCAAAATGGAGTATTTTGGTCTAAATAACCCAAAATGTGATGTCCACATATGTGGACGCCAGGTCCTAGGAGGTTAAAAGCATTTTTAAGCATTTTAAGCCAAATTCAAGCAGGCATATGTGAAACCATGTGATGTATTCAGCTTCTTTGCTGTGGATCTAAACTTAGGTCAGATTCATCAGTTTCCTTGAATCTTCCTTAAGACATGTGGAAAACGTGACTGAAGCCCACCGGCAGCAAATTGAATAGATTACACAGAGTTAACGACGACTCGCACCTTTGGTCCTGGCGTTTACACCAAACATCAGGACAACAAAACTCAACTCTCTCTATATGATCAGACCCGAACCCAACCGAGACCAACAATAAAGCTTCAAGGATCACACACACCAAAGTTCAGGCCCTTTTAAATGTGAACCGGCTGATTTCTGGACTTCAGTCCTTCAGAGGAGCTTCTTACCATTGCTTTCAAAAAATCTCACATCAAAGTGCTAATTGACAAAACTCCTTTAGAGCAGATAAATGGTGCTAATTAGATTTGAGCCTTCAGTGACTCATCGCTGCACGTCTGTTTGCAATTCTGATGTAGACTCCAGAGTTTACTCAGTTTTTTATATGCTCTTTTTTATAACTATGCAGGTGCAGACACACAGGAAACCACATGGAAAAGCAGAGGGAAGGTGGTTCACAGAAATTGGTCCAGAAAGCCAAACAGAGAAGTCTTTTTTTTTTTTAAAGGAGGAGAAGTGGGAATCAGAGGCAGAGCGGCAGAGGGAGAGGCACATAATGAAGCTGTGCTCGGCCGCCAGCATGAAGGGCAGTAATTTACAGATCAAGGACGGGCTCATCTGTCACCCGAGTGCAGGGGAAAGCCCACAGTGAGAGTGAGAACCTTCAGCCTCTCAGCCCACACTCACAACAACTCTGTCAGTCAGTCAGCCTGCACAGCAGCACCGTACACAGAGCTTCAACCCACCCGCCATCAGCAAGACCCACAACGACGGCCGGCCAAGCCCAGTAAAACCATCACATAAGAACTAATTTTCATAATTTCTTTTGGTGTAAACAAGTATATTCTGCTTCTAAAACGCACAAACGAAAGGCACCATTTACCTTACATGAGAAACTTTGAGTACTTTAATTAAGGTTAACCCACGTGTCTCGCGTCTGTCGTTTTCATCACTCATTATATTTATTTCATATGTTAGAAATCACAGAAGACATAAGAGCTTTAGATTTGGAACTAAACTGGGTATTTTACATCATTGTGACTCAGTTTGTCTCGATCTGAACGTGCTGTCGGCTTTTAATCACTTTTTCATTCCAGAACAGTAAAGCCTGGAAGAACACGAGCTTTCACTGAGAAACTTGAGTAACTGATGATAATCACTTCACACCCTCCAGTGGGATGAGTTCTCTCTCTGGGCTCCTGCTCCACTGGGAGTTACAGGTAGCTTGGCATGTCACGCATTAGCTCCAACGATTTTAATTGCTCGGAGTTGAGATCAGTTTAACTTCCTGTTGAGTTTAATGATAACCACATCGCTGTCAGTCTCTTCTTGTTACTGCATATAGTGTTGGTGGAGTGTTTATATCTATGTCAAATTTTAAAATCTACTATTGTATCTTAAAATCTGGTTTCTTTTTCCTTTTAAGGGAACTCTGATTTGAAATTTGGGATTGTAAGGTTATTCTAGATCACTAAAATAAAAAATAAAACAAAACTATGTGAAATGATTTTGTTGACTCTGAAAACTAAACTAAAACTACAACTAAGCCCTAGCTTCAGTATTCATTAACTTGGAGAGAACTGGTTATCACAGTTTGCAGATGAAGCTTAGATGGGCCTGTTTATTGAGCCTTTGGAGATTCTTTCAGAAGATTCTGTGTTTTTATGCTGATTTCCTTCTGGCATTAAACTAACACTAACACTAATAAAAACTTAAGCAAAACAATCAAAACTCACTCTGGAAACTAAATGAGACTAAACTGAATTAATAACAAAAAGTCAAAACAAACTAAAACTGCAATAATTAGAAAATACTCCAGACGTGTTTGGATGTGAAGAATTGCTTCCTTTCTTAAAGCATAATCAGTTTTACATTGTTGCGCTGCTCTTTCAGGCTGACTCACTGCATTTATTAGCTGCTGTTTATACTGTAAAAATGACCAAAGTATTTAAACATGAAGTACTGTAAAGTTGGTAATGGGCATTTTGAGCAGTGACTATTCACTGAGAACTATTCGACAGAGTTCAGCAGTGGCAGACTTTTTGATCTCTGAATGTCTAAATGTGTCAAAAAGCATCTGTTATGGTTTCAGAAATATTATTTCCACATAAATAAAACCATAATAATCTTAATTATTATTATCTTAATGTTTTGTTGACTCTGTTTACCTGGACCTAAGGTGAGGAACACAGACTATTCCTGTTGGTTCTGCACTGACGTGAACACGACCACTCTCTGCTTTCCGCACAAACAGAGGAGGAAACAAGTCCCCGAAACTGACGGCTTCCTTTTTCCTCTCTTTGTCCGTTCAGGAGCCTCTCCTACCCGTGTTTTATTTTCCTTCCCTGCTAACCATCTGGTTCAGGGTGGTCCACTGATTCAACTGACAGAAAGTCGATACAATCTCATCCTAGTCGGCGTTCTCTTGGCTCATATCTTGACATCTCGGCTGCCCGGGGAGGTGGAAGAACACAGGTTTCTCACTCTCTCACACACACACACACACACACACACACACACACACACACACACACACACACACACACACACACGAGTTTCTCATGATCAGAAACTTAGAAAGTTCCACTGGGTTGGGTGATTTGTCAAGTGGAGGTGGCAGATCTGACAGCGGTGTTCCCCCATAGACCAAACCACAGTATTTACAGTGTTTACCCAGTTGGAAAGACTTGATAGAGTAGAAATGCCAGAACTGACAAATAAGCTTTACTCTTTTTCCTCCTTCTGTTTGCCTCGCTGTCTCTGAAGCCTCTGAAGGTCAGAAATAATCCAGAATATTAATGTTCAGACACATGATGCATCAGCTCAGGTTAAAGGACTGTTGTAAAGTCTGTTTATTACACATTTAACTAAACTGCCTTTGCTGCAGTTACTTGTTCACAGCTCTCCTGTGCAGTGACTAGGGCTGCCACAAACGCAGGAGCTGGCTCACCAAACAACCCCCTTTCATGCAGTTTAACACACAGGAGCTCTTTCAGCTCTTTCTTCTTCACGTTCAATGGCACAAGTACATCAAAAAAGTTTGCAATGCATTGCACCAAATCACCCTTTTACACCTTTCCAACTTCCCCTTAGTTGGACTCATGGTGAACTCCTCTAATTTAAACTCCATACTAACACACCCACTACAAACACCCTGCCCCCCACACAAGAAAAAACTGCCAACCAGAAAAACAGAGTCAACAAATGACACCGGCAACGACGACGGCAACAAATAAAGAACAAACGAGCCCACGCCCCAAGCCAACCCAAACAAGACGAAAAAAAAGGAGAGGACGAGCCCCCAATTACGTTACACCCCAGCCCAGGGAAAACCGGCGTGCAACATAAGGAAAATAAAAATAAGGAGAAATGCCCCCACACTCCCTGCTCTCAAGGAAGAAACCAACAAAAAACAGCTACCACGGATTTCACAACAGCCAGTCAGTTTATTAAGTTCCAAAAGGTAGCAGGCGTCAGGGTGAGCATGGACAAAACACCAAACAAATAACTCTAGAAATGAAATGCAGCTGGCTTACCTTCACAGAAAACCCCAAAAGAAAATTACAGGTGTCTTACCAGGTCGCGACTCAGGTTAAATATATGTGAGTCACTTAGATAAATTAAAAATGTTGTTGTTTGGCTTTTTTTTTTTTTTTTTTTTTTT
>NW_024582564.1:744997-774387 GCF_018398535.1 Haplochromis burtoni | reverse complement strand
CGTTTGTGGCAGCCCTAGCTGCGACAGACTTCCCAAATCCCCCTTCGTTTTTATAGCCGTGGTCTCTCATCTTGATTACACAAAGTAATTTACTATTACTACTCTAAAATATGAATTACATCTGAAATAATTAAATACATGTAATAGAATGATTAATAGTACATTTCCCTTTTTTTAGGAAATGGCCTGTATGTATCTGTATGAAATCAATAACAGAATCAAATACTGCATTATCTTTAGTTACATTGATAATATTTATTTATGGAAAAACAATGGAAAAATATCGCTGTTGCTTTCATATAGATGAAGCGGACGCGATCTAATCCTGTTTACATAAGATAAGATAAGATAAGATAGAACTTTATTAATCCCTCGGGTGGGTTCCTCTGGGAAATGCATAAAGTAAACCTGCTCCCAAGCAGGTTTACGCTTACGGATCTGTTGCTATGACAGCAAGTCCCGGATGAGCTTCGGAGAACCGAACGATCCAGGATCACGCGAAATCGTCAACAATCTAATCCAGCTAACTTACTTAGCGAGGTACGAAGAACGGACCCCTGGTGTGGAAGACAAAAAACACAGTACAAAAAAATATCCATGACACTGAATCATAACAACTTATTCCTGCGTCTTTTGTGATCTTACAAAGCTTCAAACGACGCATCGACTATTAAATCAGTCGTCGCCGATTTTGATAGTCGACATAATTGTGACTAGTCGACTAATCGTGGCAGCCCTAGCAGTGACACATTTTATTGGAGCTCACTTTCAGTTTAACATACAAATGAAGTGGTTCATAAACCACTGGTTTTAATGTTAACGGCCCAAACTTAACAAACATAGGCCAACAAGGTCAAGAAAGTTCTGTAACAGCACCACTGCCAAAGCTTCAGCACTTCAGTCTTTCCATCAGCAGGTAAACTTTACTTCACAGCCTCGGACTGCGGCTGGTCAGGTTAAATTTGTTTTTGACGAGATCAGGGGAGAGCGGGTGACATCACGCAGAACCTGCAGCAGGTACCGAGCCGCTTCATGTGCCACGACACCACCAACACCAAAACTGAAGAACAGGACCAACACAATCGCTGGCTGCAAGTTAAAATGCTGGTGTTCGCAGAACAGGAGCACCATTAGAGAAACAGCTGAATGACACAGAGAACCACCAACCACCAACACCAGACCAGGGAAATTTCAGTCACTACTAACTCTCTACGAACCGGGCATGGAGCGCTAAATATTTACCTAGCAAGCTCAATTGGCAAACTACACCTTTAAACTGTACAGGTACAACACTACATGGATACTGATACACTCATAAAACAGTTTTATTACCACCTTCTTGGGTGGTCTGCACCACACAGGAGGCCTTTTTGGAAAAAAATTAATTAAAATGCTCCAAATGTCAGCAGCAGCAAACACACAGTCAAAAGCTCCAGTTTAATGACTTGTTCATTAAACTGGAACTTGGCCACTATACCCCTACCTTTAAACCTTCACTGTAACCAAATGGATGAGTTATTAATAAATGAATCCCCCACACAGCTGTTATGTAGCAATAAATGCCAAACAGTTTTAGTAACAGGCTGTAAACATGTTTACAGCTGTTGTGAAGATTTAGCATGAGTTTATAAAAGCATCAGAGGAAATGCAGTTTTTGGTGTGCTCAGGACAAAAAACTGAAATGGTGAATGCTTTCTATGAGAAATAATCATCTTAGAAATTCTAAAATTAAGATTCAGGCAGTAATCTTTCCCCGTTTGTAAATGGATGGTCAGAATGTTAAAAGCCTGTTTTGTATGACCTCGTGTTTGTGACTTGGAGCTTGTGAGTAGTAAAGTAACCCCTCAGAGGCTTCCACGTTAACTTTTCTAAAGTGACTTTGATCAGCTGCTCTGAACATTCCTCTAATGAGGCCGGTGTGCTGTAAGGACAGAGGACAGCTTTGATCTGCAGCTAACTGTCCGTCAGTTTATTCGCCTCATCCTGTTTAATCTGACCATTCTTCAGATGTCACACATGCACCGGTGGACGGACAGAGCCCACCTCACCGCACAGAGAGAATGTCCCTCATCAGGCTGTTTAGGCGGAAAACCAGCCACCAGTTGTCTCTAACTCTAAACAGATCTCTAAACCTATGCTGAAAGCAGATGAAATATCTGCAGTTTTAGGAGGCCTCTCAACCTCATTTATCTCCGTTATCAGATTAATGATTCAATCTGGTTCTGATTTAGGCCAGAGTTAAAAGGAGTAGAGTGAAAATAGCTGGGCTTAACTGCAAATATGCATAGTTCTGCACTGGTAGCACACTATGGACTACCAAGAAAACCCCTTAGATAGAAAAGGGGGGCTCTGCAGTAAGAGTTTGCTCTCCCTGAATATGAACTTGTGTGCTATTTATTGCCTCTTCAATAAAAAAAATTGTCCTGATCGCTCTTTTCGTTCCAACAGATCTGCTAAGGTTCCTTTATGAAACTTTAACACCACTTTCCAAGAATAAAAAAACGATTTTACTACCGCTACACCACTGCTAGCACCCTTAACACAACCTTGGTTAGTTTTGTCCCTCCTTTGCCTACATTATGTGCTTCTAAGGTCGCTAAAGTTAGACACATCAGTGGATTTTGGAAATAAACTGGCAGACAGTCTCTCTCTATGTGAGCTCAGTCATAACTTGGATTATAGTCCAGAAAGTTTTGGCGAAAACTGGCTTTTGTCTGCCAAATTTCCGCTCTTTAAATGTACTTGGCAGCACCGGAGATCGGTCTAAATATTGGCTCAATTAATTTTATATTTTCTCCAGCAGTGACAGCCAAAGTTGAGCTGCTATGCAGACACACCACAGTGTCAGGATGTTGCTTCTCAGCAGATTTGTAAGCCAGTCAGACAGTAGCTCAACTGAAAATGCCAAAGACGTTACAACTGTGAGGAGCTGGTAGCTTTACATGAAAATGCTGCAGCTTGCATTTACGTGGGGAACAATTAACTGACAGTAAGACACTAAATAATGCTTTTGAGCACTAAAAAGAAGAGTCAACGAAGGGAAAGAGGAATATCTTCTCTGTCTTTTCTGCTTATATTAACTCATCATGTTACATGAAGGCCATAAAGGCAATGAAACCATATATTTCCCATCCTGTCTTTGCCAATTCATTAGAGTCACTGCAGCTCCTCGATGTGGTTATCCATCCCGAGTCGCCTGACGCATGTGATACTAAAGACTAAGCAGAAAAGTGGATCCAATTGATTATTTAAGTGACAGCTGAGACAGGCGGGCACTGTGGGAGGAAGACGACAAATAGAGATAAAGACAACAGACAGCCCGAGAGCCCAAGAATGCTAATTAATTAAGCCGTCGCCACAGATGCCACCAGAGCTTCAAGACAAAGGATGCAAAGGAAAAAGAAAACTCCCCAGAAAAGGAAGAAAAGTATAAAAATGACATTAATTCTTCTGTGTGGCTTCCATCTGTGACTTTAAAGAAAATAACAGACCTGCTGCTTACCACACTAGTGTTACACACATCATAATCATCATCATCATTTTCCAGATCCCGCTGGTCTTCATTCTGCAATCCAACATCTTCTTCAGTCAGTTTCACACCTCTTGGTGCCTGGCTCCCTATTTCCTCTTAACAAAATGACATGCCAGCAGGAATGAGACAGCAATTTCAGATGATGCTCGAGATCTTCAGTGGGCTTTTGCAGAGCTGCATGCTAGTGATGTAGCTCCTCCAGGAAACAGGGTGGTACGAAGGATGCAACTGGCAGTGCTTCTGAGATGCATGGAGAAGATCAAACCTCTGACTAGGCTGAAGTTCGACTAACATCTGGAAGAACAACTTTACTTCTGGACCAGCACATTTCAGCCTGTAGCCTTCATCAGGATCATCGAGACATCTTCCAGACATACTTTAAATAGCACTGATGTTTTAGTAGAAAATATTTCTAGTGGACAAAACAACCAACTGTAAATATCCAACATACACATCTACCAATGGAGCACCAGCAGGGATGGGCTGGCCATGTGGTCATTCAGTATAAGGCCAACTGAGGAGTGACCAATGTAAAACCTGAGTTTTAATCACAAGAGTGCAACTTTAAGATGGTCTTCATCAATAAATGTTGGTGAGAAGACTAAAAGTTCATGCCGGGGATCCTCGATGGCCTCGCTGGGCAAACTCCATCATACAGCAGGAAGAAGGCACCATAAATGGAAAAAACTTCAGTCGAAGAACATCTGAGCACCGGGTTAAGTCATTAATATGTAGCTGCATGGTTTGGGCAACTCGATATAAGTATTCTGATCCTGAACTAAATGTCACCACTAAAATCTGAGTGATTTTTTTCTTGGTGTTTGGGATATTGTGTGGCCATTAGGCCAAATCTTAAAGGTGTGCTGCACGTAAACCGTGAAAATAAAAAGCTGGAGAGGCAGAGAAGACAATAAGAAGCAAAGCACTGCAGCACATGACATGACGAGAACCTGATGCATGCTGCTAGATTAATGATGTTGCATCTTCAAGTGTATTACCATAACAGCTATGGATGACTGTGGGTAATCCTTTAAGTCATTAAGTTTATTGAAAGGAGATGCTAAAAAACTGCAGCTCCTCTAACGTCCACTGGAGGTGGGCTCCAACAGAGTACATGCCTCAAATCATGAAGTGGGTAAATTCATGTGTTCTTTCATTCACAAAACCATAGATTTGGGTGAAGCTTATTGTCTGTGTCAGACAGGAAACTTAATTAAAACTAAAAGTTAATTTCTTATTTTTGGTACCAGAAATAAAACGTTTAATTTGGACCTGCTGATCTGCCTTTTTCAGCCTTGTCAGCACCTGACGGTTCACTGATTATTACCTGACAATGCCTCCCGTGTTCTCAACCGCTTTTCAACGTACTGCTGACTCAACTCAACATGGCCGCATTCACCAACTTTAGCACCGCCTCTAGGATTGATGTCATCATTTGTTTTTCCGTTAAGGTGTTTTATTGGTTTTCTGTCCCCGCGAGGAACAGAGCGGAGCTGGTGAGTGAGGATAAATAAGAAAGCCAAGAAGTCCTGACAAAGCTTGCTGCAGGAACTCCAGCTGAGACTCGGGCTTTTTATAATTCAGTTTTTAATGTTCATCCACGTTTTCAGAGTATAACTGACAGAACTGCAAGCTGCACACTTTGCTTGTGAGCATACGATTCATATTTTTCCCTTTTGTGTGGAGATGAGATTCAACATCACACACAGAAAGGTCCTTTTTGCTCAATTGTTTCTTATCAAACTGATTCTCTCATCACCATCTCAATGTGATGTCCTTAAACCTCAGTGTGAATCTTCTGTATGAAGAGACATTTGTGGGAAAACTTACCCAATTCCTCAATACAGCAACCCATCATATTGTCTTCAAATGATGGGTTTTAACAGCTGATTTACCAACGATCACTTTTATCAGGACTTAACCGAGTCAAGGATTTCAGTTCTCACCGTCACACCTACAGAGGCTGGACGCTTTTTGGAGATTTCATCAGTTCACCTCTCATCTCTCCTTGAGACTTTCTCCTTCAGAACACCTCTGCCACTCAAACTGAAAGCACAATCCCATTAAAGCCACATTTTTCTGAGTCAGAGATCACCAACAAGCATCAGGCGGCTCTGGAGAAAAAAAGAGGACTGAGTATTTGAAAGTCCTGATATTTGAAGATTAGATGCAACACACAGCTGAGGCCCAACAGTGCCGGTGTCACCGCCTAGGCTTTGGACCCACAGTTTGGGGTTTCTGTGAACAGTTGTGATTTTGTTTTAGTTTTGAGGATCATTTGTGTTTGACTTTTGCTCCTTTTGCATAACAGGCTGTCCGTTTATGTTTTACCTTTATCTTGTGGAGGTCTCTGTGATGCTTGGGTAAATAGTATTGAGTTTATTCCTTTTTTGTTCCTTTCTGTTCTGGTCTTAGTTTTTTTGTCCTTCAGGGTGTCCTGTGTGGAGTTAGTCTAATCTCCACAGTCATCTCCTTCTTAGGTTTCTCTGCCTTTGTCTCATAAAACCAATTAGTGTCAGCTATGTTTCATCATATCACCTGTTTCATTACCTGGTGTGTGTATACATATTGTCTCCTTTTGTCCTTTGTCGCACCATCCCTCATTGTTGTGTTTCCTTGCCCTGGATTCCCTGAGAATTTGGCTTTCTCTGTATTTTGAATTACCACCATTAAATCTGTGTTTTGAGTAGACTCTTGGTTTCCTGAATCGTGAGCGTGTGGGTCCCCAACCTGCCAGCCACAAAGTCATCAGATGTCTAAAAACTTACCTGACCCCCAAATCCAAACTTAGAATCATTTAGAGATGCTGGAGTTAACCCGTTAACTCCAGCTTCCTGTCTTGGATGTTATTTATGTCACAAAGAGCTTGTTAAGAAATATCCACATTGGAAAAAGACTGGAAGACTTGATGTTATGGTTTGTGTGTTCAAAAGCATACAGAAAGCAGGTTTTCCAGCTGCTGCTGAACGTGCAAACGTCTGGAAATCAATGAATTTTCTCTCTGCTTTAAAATGATGGCATTTAGTTGAAAGCACCGCTGTGTCAGAGCAGACTACCACAACTTTATATGAAGCAAAAGCAGTCATTTGCTTAGTCACAAACCACAGAGAACCTCATCAAACGTTGCATGCTGATCTCTTCCAGCTCACGGTTTGTGTTTGGTGGCAGCAGCGGGCAGCTGTTTTCATCAAACTAGCTGCAGTAAAGTCACCAAACACCACCTGCCCGGCACAAAGCCGCAGGCAGGAAGTGAAGAAAGGCGGATGTTTAGCATCCAGAGCCAGATATTTGTCTCTGGAGCCTTTAGAAAAAAAAGCCGGTTCTGCCTTCAGCTCCTAAGATGTGTCCGTTTGTGTTTCTTCTCTCTTCCTCGTCACTTTGTGCTCACTGGCAAACTGTCATGCTCTTTATTTTCCACCATTTACTGAGTCCAAACAACCATCTTCTCAGGTATGTCCACAGCTTTTTTTTATTTCTGACTTCACTGCAGACCCCAAACTTGTTTCAAACTGACCTGAATTTATATTTAAGGATCGTCCTTTAAGAGCTGGCACTGCAGCTGAAGAGTCCGCACGTTCCAAGCACGGAGACAGCGCCTCAGGTAACCGGGAGGATTCGCCGGATCATACACCGTGAATTTGTCCCCAGGGTGAGACTGAGAACGTGAGACCTACCATGATGTCCTGAGGCTTGAGGGAGAAGATTCAGAGGCACCAACAGAACTGCAGCGGTGACGTCACATCACGCTGAAAACGCTTTTACCACACCAAAGATTTATTTCCTGCCATTTCCTCCACATCCTAGAGATTAAAATTGACCTGAAGGAATATTAATCCTTGTATTATGTTGAAAAAAAATCACATTGATTATGTTGCGGGTCATTTTGACCCGTACTGTGTAAATCCACTCAGAATTGTCAAAAAACTGCAATAAAACAATAGCAACTTTATTTTCCATTAGAAAAACATTTAGAACACAGACATACAACACAGTTTGAATTACCATAACTCTTTTTAAGAACAATTTAGTAAAAGTTTTTCCTTCTTTACAAACACATTTCTTTTGAACTTGCCCGATTTTCCCAGTTTTTCAGTGTTCAACATTTTCAATTTTGTCCACATGATGGACAGAATGTGACTGTGTGCTTTCTGCAGATGTACTTTTTGCATTTCTCACAAACAGTGCTTGTTTTAATGTCTTCTCGTGAGGGACAGACCTGGCATCTTTTCCGTTTCTTTACACCTGTATCCACTGGATCCACTGCAGATTGGTTGGATGGTGCACACTTGACCTTTTCAATGACAGCTGCTGCTGCTGGGGATCGAGCTGGTCTGACTCGCATCTGGATCTTGGGAGTGACAAGACTTTTTCCCAGTTCTTCCAGGAAAAGGCGACGTCGGTACAATTTACCCGCATTCCAATGTTGGTTGATTTCAGTCCACAGGACATAGGCATTGTAAGCAGACACATCCAAAATGTTGTAGAAAATTACCAAGGGCCAACGAGCTGTCTTGCGCTGGCAGCTGTATGTCGCTGTGACTTTGTCAAGATTGTCTACTCCTCCTTTGGTGGAGTTGTAGTCTAGGATCATTTGTGGTTTTTTGTCTTCTCTTGTGCTCAGAGATGCATCTGTGTGCATTGTGCTCATGACAAGAACATTCTTGTTTTTCTTTGGGCAATATGAAACAACTGTTGCTTTCTCAGTGAAAACAAATATTGAGGAATGCAGAGATCTTCCCTGCATCTTCAAAATTTCACTGGGAAGTTCTGGCTTATTTCTTCTGATTGTTCCCAACATAGTCAGCTTTCTCTTCTGAAGTTCCTCTCCAAGCCAGTAGGATGTAAAGAAATTGTCACAGGTGATGTTATGCCCTTGCAGCCCTTCACTCATCTGCAGCACCACACGCATCCCCTGATTCTTCTCAGATGATCCTCCAGGTAGCTTTCCAGTGTACACTTGCATATTCCATGCATAGCTAGATTTTGCATCACAGGCTGCCCATATTTTGATGCCATACTTGGCCGGCTTGTTGGGCATATACTGTCGGAAAGGACAGCGACCCCTGAATGGGACAAGGCGCTCATCAACAGTAACGTGGGGACCAGGGTTGTACAACAAAGGCAGAATTTCCACCCATTTATCCCATACATCTCTGATTGCAGCAAGTTTGTCTCTTTCACGTCGACCAGCTCTGGTTTCACGGTTGTCAAATCTGATCACACGAGATATCTTGAGAAATGTCTCCAAAGACATTGTTGCTCGAAAGATTGGCCTTCCATTCTCTTCATTCCATAGACTTGCAGTTGCTTCTCCCTTGGACCTGTATACTCCAGCTAATATCAGAATTCCAATATAAGCATGCAAGTCAGTCTGATGATGATGATGTCTGATGATGATGTTGCGGGTCAAAGTGACCCGCAACATCATCTTTGTATACAAACACTGCAGAGACATTCCAGGACACATCAAAGTGTCCATATTTTACACACCAGTTCATGACCCCAGATAAGGAAAAGTCATAAGCTTTCATGAAGAAAAAGAAAGGATGACCAGTACTTTGGTCAACACAAAAACTGGAATGGGTCAAATTGACCCTTAACATAATAAGAAGGTTAAGTACCTTCAAACAAAGGGAGGCCATTTTTATGGTCTGTTTTTACCCTGTAATAATTTTTACTGGATTAATGTTGATTGTTCACTGGTTTTAACTTTTGATTCTTACATTTTTAAAGTTCTACTCTTGATTGTAATCATTTTCTGTGTCTTCTGTAGTTTTAATAAGTTTTTAGCATCCTCTTGTTGCCTTTCTGTTTGTGTTTGCCGGTGACTGTTGTTTCTTATTTTCTGTTGTTTCTCATTTTTATCTTATTAATTAACTTGCTCACGTCGGTCTGTTGACCGAGTTTTACATCTTCTTGTGTCGTGCGTGCAGTTTCAGTGCTAGTTTATAGAGTTTTGCATGATTTGGGCCCATTTCCACCGTAAAGACATTTATTTGTCGTCTGGTTTTCAGCTTGTTCAGCAGCTGAGATTTGGTGCTTTTGTCTGTTTTCACCCTCCTAAAAATCTTTTGCACTATCAGTTTAAAAAAAAGAAGAAGAAAAGGATGAAGTATCCACCGACACTTTGCATAAAAGGCAGACGCCGGGACAGCAACCACTGAGGGTGCATAGTAATGGCGTCAGAGTGGCATTTACACTGCCCAGAGGTTTGGCGGATCTCTGCGTGCTTTGTCCTAAGGGGCTGCCATCGAGTGTCACGGACCTCTGACAGAACAGCGAAATGTCCAGATGGTGAGGCTTATCTGTATGCTGCGTTGCTCCAAGGACAGCGGCACTGGGCTGGAGCATCTCTGAGGGCATATGTCAGACAGGAATGCCCGCCTACACAGTGCCGCAGCCCCTCATCCTCTCGCCCTCCTCACTACTCACTGAGAACTCGTGTCCTTGAAGCCGTGCATGTGAAAAAATAAAAAAAATTCTTCAGTTGTGACAGCTCTGAATTTCAGTGATGCGCAGTTTATCATCTTGCACCTCAGTGTCATCATATGGAAGTTTACATGCTAGTGTCTGCTTTGCTTTAGTACAATCATCAAGTCTACCTACACATTAACACAGAGCCTCATCACAGACTCACATTATCTGATTATCAACATTGTAATTCAGGTTTATGATGAATTCTTGACCTCCAGCGGGTCAGTGTGCATTTTAAAGCTCCTGGTAGGACGTAATGTGCTACAACCATCAGAGGGTGGTGCTAATGCAGCTATAAGCAGGTTGCAAACCTCCACTAAACAAAAGCAGAAGAAAAAAAGGATGACACTGCCAACAGTCTTCAAACAGGCGTTTGAAGATTAGGATCTCTCCTTCAACTAGGATCAGAAGGGTAAAAGCGACATATATGAAAATCCAAAGACAACCACAGCTACCCATCTTTAGTTAAGTCAGTGGGGTTAGGACTCTACCGTGTTAGCACTTCTGCCACAGCCATGTTGGTTTTTTAATACAATCTTTGAACAAGAGGGAGGACTGCTAAGTTATCAGCTAAGTTATCAGAGCTAACTCTGGCTAGGTTAGTGAGTAAGCTGCAAGGCAGCGATACAGATCCCAATTAATCATTTCTGAGTAACGTCCAATTTTAAATCCTAGAATATTACTCACTAAAACTGGAACTCAGGTGTCATGGACAGCGTGACGATTAGCTGCACAGCAGACGATGGCAGATAAGCCTAGCACACAAATACCTCTCTCACCATACACCTGTCAGTCCAAGAGACCACACCCCTAAGGATTCAAACTTTAAAGCCTTAATAGAGTTTAATGCTCACCAGCTGCCTGGACTGCTGTTAGGAATACGAAAACTATTCCTAACAGACAGCAAAACAGTTTATTGCGGGACATTTTAGTAATGCACGCAATGAGAACCGACTCTCTGTTGGAAACCCTAGTGGACATTTGTGGAACTGCATGTTTCGGTGCTCCATTTTCCAACAAAAACATTATTACAAGCTTCGGCCTGAAGAAGACAAATCTGTTCATTATTATTAATCTAATCAAACTGTGGAACTAAATAGTTTGTTGGGTCTGTCAGTTAGGCTGCTTGTTCAGTTTATATATTTATAATAGGAAAATATCTCAAACTAATCTGGATCCAGGCATTCATAGTGTGGAAGACATTTCTACCTTTCAGATTGTTTTTAAAGAACATTTTTGAATTAATATATCACAAATAATACATATATATTAAATTATAATTTTGTATGTGTTTTTGCACCCAGTATGGAATGCTGACTTGTTAAAACCAGTTTAACTGCTGACATACTGACATATAAACTGTAATAATACAGTTCACAATAGTGTCATCAGCACTTGCAGCCACTGAAAAACCAACAAATAACATCCCTGTGCTGGTATCCATTTTAATTCTCGCTTGAATGTGCTTCCAGACTGGCTCATAGCACAAGGTTCAGGTCTCTGACTAGAAGGCACGATTGACAACAAGGAAATAAGGTTGATGATGTGTGAACCTGACACCACGCCCTTCAGCCATCATCGCCTGTCCTTTCCACCACTGGAAAAAGAAGGCCTGAGTCAGCAGAGAGTCCCCGGACAGATGGGAACAATCTGCTCTCTGAACCACCAGCTGGAGAAAAAGAGGGCCGGCAGTGTGCCGATGACCTGACCACTTCAATTAATTACTGCTTTAACAGTATCCGTACACACAGCCAACCAAATGAAGCTTCCTCTTCATTTATTATTTAAAAAATGTTTCCATGTATCAACAGTTACTGGTACAGCGCACTTTAAATGGAAACTGAGCATAAAATTTAAGATATGGAACCAACATGTTATTCTGAACACTTGTTACGCGTTCGTAAACCTGAATGTCAGTGCTCTCTGGTTTCTTTCCAGAAGGACAAAATTATGATTAAAGTTAGTTAGTTGGGTAAATAGTAAATAGTGTTAGTTTCTGGGTTTTGTCCAGTTTTGCTCATTTCTATTAATATTTATGAAAACAAGAATAAAGATACTGTTTTAAAATCTACTTAATGACAAAAGTGGGGTCTGAACTTCGAAAAGGGAAAACCTGCCTCTTCAAAAGTAACAATAAAAATCTAATGACTTTATAGTGAGATTTAAAAAATCTCGATGTTTCCTCAGTAAAGCTAAATGTCGGGAATCTGTGTTGAGGTTTGCAAAAGAAATGCTTAAAGTCAAGTTTTCGTTCGGGTAGATGAACTGCTTCCTGTCCGGGGGGAGGGTCCTGCAGAGAGGACTGGAAAGCCATCTGCTTCTGTTATCAGCAGGAGTGAAGGGTTAACTGAATCTCAATGCCCACATAAATCACTCACTGACAGACACTAAAAATAGAGTGCACAGTACCTGGATGTCTGAGTAACCTGTGGGAACACAGCATGGGACTCAAATTCTGCCTTTAAGTCTTTTTCTGTAAAGTTACAAAGTTTCAGCTCTCGTCTCCCAGGGGAAACGTTCTTAATGCACCACCTGAGCGCCCAGTTCAAGCCTTTCTTCAATAGCCACCAACAAAAGTCGGCATGTGGGAGTTTATAGTTTGACTTGTTTATCATGGCTTACGTCTTCGACAGCAACATTTACATCCTTGCCTTTAGCTGAAGGCGGTACACTGGTCTATTACACAAAAATCAATCAGCAAACCTTTGCAATAAATGTTCTGGACGTGAGTGAAGCACTGCAGAAAAAGGCCAACAATAAAGCCACCATTATTAAAGAGAAAGAAAACTGCGACAAATGATTTGTTAAACTTAAAGAAACAACCAAAGGGGAAAAGAAAATCATCAAAACACAATGTGAAAGGTTTTGAAATAATCTAAAAAGTTTCAGTTTACTGAAGCCAAGGAGAGAGGCATTCATAACATTAAGTTTTTCCATTCAATGGAAAGAAATTACTAATTAAACAATCAACTGTTCAATTAACCAGCCTATCAGCGTCATTCTAAAACGATCTGGTAGGTCTGCAGAAATCCAACATCCTCTTACTCACCGCCTGAGAACCTCAGTTTAGCCCTCAATGATGTATTTCATTTCTAGGGAAATACAGCAGAATGAATGCCAACAGAAAGCTGCATTTATTTTCTTCATTTTTCAAGGCAAAATCACAAACCCAGAGAGAGGCGCGCTCAAACCAAACAAGGTTTCAAACCAAGGTTTCTCATCACTCCAGCTCCCAAAGGTTTCCTGTAAATTTCAATGTGCTGCTCGTATGACTAATGCTCAGCTCTGATTAATGTAATCAGTGTTTTTTATCAAGAGTAGACAGAAATGCATAGCAACTCACTATTTGATGGATAACTCATGACGCACACAGCTCTATGATCGTGTGCTACAGGGCAGCAGCGTGTTTGTCAATGCAATCCAGAGTTTAACGTTGTTTATATGCATATTTAGATTGTCCGGTGTCACAGATCTCCCACAGGAATAAATGATTACGAACATTATTAGATGCTGTTAGACAGAAAATCAACTGAATGACATGACAAATCACAGACACAATAAATAAACTGACCTGCTGATCGGATGAAAAACATGTTATTTTTGCGAGTTATTTACATCGTTCAGGTATTACATGAAGACAATAAATCTTCATGCAATTCCAAAACAGAGACTAAAACATACACCAAAATATGTCCAAACCACCAAACCACGTTTAAAGCCAGTCAAAAACTAAATGTACTCCAAACTCATCTGCCATAAAGTTCAGCCCGTTCTTATTCCCAAGGCGTTCCTGAGGAACGCGAAAGGTGACCTTCAACGTTCTTATGCTATGCGCCAGGTTATGGGTTAAATCCAATAGAATTACGGTCCCGCGGTAATACACATTCCAGCCATGTATTCCAGCCCTAACCCTAACCTGATCCCTAACCTTATCCAGCACTATAATGACATTAAGGCTATTTTTGAAAACGCAGATTTTTCTATGCGTTTGCACCTTTCGTCCACACGTAAACGGCGTTTTTGGTCACTGAAAACGAAGATTTTTTTAAAACTCCGGCCAGGGTGGATATTTTTGAAAACTCAGTTTTTGCATTTAGGTGTGGACGAAAAAAACGGAGAAAACGCAGCGTCAAATGTGTGCGCATTTTTGGATGTCACACTGTGTGCCACGTTATTGTTTTGGTGAAATGAATTTCTACAATACTGTTAATTGTACTCTCTGCAGTGTTTAAATGCTTACATATACACACACAGTTGCTGTCCCTCCACACAGACGACTCGGTTCTGCTTCTATGCCCCAGCTTTGTTTACTTTTTCCCACCGAGGCTTCTAGACTTCTGATTGGCCAACATTTCTGCACAATATATCGCCACCTGTTGCTTTGGCATGTTCCTAGCAGCGTTTTCCTTCATTTCTGCCTTTACGTGTGGACGGGATTATTTTTTAAAAAGAAACGGAAAATCTCCGTTTTCAAAAATACCCGTGTACGTAGCCTAAATAGTGTTTTCCAAAGCGATTTAAGTAAAATGAACAAACATGTGTAGATTGATTCCAAACGGTTCTCATGTTTCCTAATTTTTCCGATTTCATAATTAAGGGACGTGTTGGGTGCCCAGAAGTGTAATATGTTGACGATTTGTCACCTAGCATAAAATATTACACTTTGGGAGTGAGAATGTGTTGCAAAGTTTTAGTCACTTTAAGCCCGCGTGGGACTGAATCTGATCTGAATCATTAGTTTAGAGATGAAGGTTAGCCAAAAAACTGCAGTATCTCCAGCTGAGAACTAGGGCTGCCACAAACGATTATTTTGATAGTCGACTAGTCACCGATTATTTTTGCGATTAGTCGACTAATCAGATCATCACCCATTGGACGTACAGCTTATTGCACCAGCAGCATCTGCTCTTATATAACTATCATTATCTTATAGCCTTAAGTGTTTCAGGTATGTGCTAACTAACAATAAAGACAAGATGATGGTTTATTAAATTTTAATGAAATTTGCAGATTGTTTCGGTGAAGTTTAATAAACTCCTTGCTATTTAAAATATAACAGGACACCGGAGTATATTCTCCAGCATCTCACACTTCTGATAATCAGCTGTCTGCTTGATGTTTATTCAGCTGTGTAAAAACTATAACTTTAATCTCAGCCAAGCCGATTAATCGTGGCAGCCCTACTGAGAACTGGATGTACTTTTATACTTATGTGGCCGGATGGGTTGCGTGTGTCTCTCTCTCTTGGTTGTTTGCTTGCTTGCTTCACCTTCTCTCTCTTTCCGCTGCATTCGCTCCTTGTATCATGTGATTGGGCTAATTAGGAACCCACCTGCATATTGATTACAGGGTGGTGTCTGTCTGTATGAAGGGAAGCCGTTTTTTTTGTTGGTTCATTCCTCCCGAGCTTCTGGCGCAACACAGTAAATGCTGGCCTATTGTTACAGGTTAATTTACCGAGATGATCGGATCGTGTGACTGCTACAGGTCAGTAGTGAAACTAGTAGTAATATTTCTGCGGCAGAGTATGTTTAGAATTAGATTAATAATTAACCTAAGCTAAAGGCTTAAAGGCACCGTGAGGTGAAATAAAGACACACCACTGGGTATTTTGTTTTGAAATGAATGTGTTGGTGATAAATTTCTGTCACCCAGTGATGTGCTATTATGAAGGAGTGTTCACTTTCTCTGATGGTCCTGTTAATGTTGGCAAGAAAAATCAAAACATTTGAAAATGAAAGGAGACAAATAAAATCCACCCACTCAGTTCTGCCACTGTCATGATGGTTCTCCTGTCAAAAGAAATCCTCCATGCTGAGAACTACTTTTCACTCAACACTGCTCATGGGGTCTGCTGCTGCTGACAAAGAGCTGAGGCAGGGGTCTGTTCGTGGCGTTGACTCAGCCTGCCGAGAGTGTGAAAGATCTCAGTTCTGTATGGGGCGAGCTTGTAACTGCAGAGCTCAGTGGTTTTCGAATGACGAACAAGAAGCTCTTAGAGGGTCTTTGTAGCGTCCCAGCGGGTCGCCGGCAAAGTAATATGTAGTTTAATGTCACTCCAAATCACGCAGTCAGTATTAGTGACATAAACATTCAGGCTGAAATTAGCTGCTATGTGTGGTGCCGTTAAGGAATGTGCCAGAAAGTTTTAGTGATTTTAATGCTGTATAGTGTTGAATTGGTTCATTAGTTGAAAGACTAAAGTTAGTCATTAAAAGAGGATTTGAAGCACTTTGGACTTTTTCTTTGGGCTTTAGAAGCCTATTATATCACTTTAAAATGTAGTCAAACTATTTTTACCTAAAAACTGCAATAGAAATTAAGTAAATGTTAAAGCATTCATTCTAGACCCAAAATCTAAAATGTTAGATTTTTTTCTGACACAGTATTTTATTCTATTGCATATAGTATTGTATTTACCCTGGCCCTGAGGTCGTCAAGCTTGTTCTCCAGTGACTGGACGTTGGCGAGCAGGATGCTAGGCAGAGGTGTGCGGTGTGCACGAGCTCTCAGCCTGTTCCTGACGCCGGCTCGCTTCCCTCTAGGCCGCCGCCGCTTCCCTTTGTTCTCCCTCAAGATCTCACTCGGCCAGCTCGGATCCGGAGTTAAAAACTTCGAATTGTGAGTACATTGTATACCAATAGAAACAAGAGTGTCACTGTCATACCTAATGTACCCAATGGTGATGATTTTGCCGATTTAGAAACGCTGAAAACTAACTTAAAAAACAAAGACAAAGAAAAAGTGGTCGGAGCAGTCGTGACGGCAGCCGACCTCACCGGCGCCATCTTATCTTCATCTATGCTCGCTTCGAGGCTGCAGCTAAGGACTCCAACGATGCTAGTGCTAGCGGCGCTAACAGCTGCAGACAGGAAGATACTGCCAGCACCGGAAACGTGCTCGTCATCTCCGAGCATGAAGTAAGGAGAGCCTTCAAGAGAGTGAACACCAGGAAAGCAGCAGGACCAGACGGCATCCCAGGTCGTATCCTAAGAGACTGCGCATACCAGCTAGCTCCTGTGTTCACTGAGATATTCAACATCTCTTTATCTCAGTCGGTGATCCCCACATGCTTCAAAGAGTCCATCATTGTTCCTGTCCCGAAGAAACCCCACCCTGCTTCTCTCAATGACTATCGCCCTGTAGCCCTCACCTCAGTAGTGATGAAGTGCTTTGAACGCCTGGTCAGAGACTTCATCATTTCTTCACTACCAGACACACTGGACCCACTACAGTTCGCTTACCGTCCAAATCGTTCCACAGACGATGCCATCTCTCATCTCCTCCACACATCACTCACTCACTTGGACACTAGAAGGGGGAATTATGTTAAAATGCTCTTCATAGACTACAGCTCTGCATTTAACACCATAATTCCCTCCACACTCACCACCAAGCTGGAGCATCTGGGACTCAGCTCATCTATGTGTCTGTGGATCTCCAACTTCCTAACTGGCAGACCACAGGCAGTAAGGATGGGCGGACATGTCTCAGCCTCCACCACTCTCAGCACTGGAGCCCCCCAGGGGTGTGTTCTGAGCCCCCTGCTGTACTCTTTGTACACATATGACTGTGTGGCCACTACCAGCTCCACCACCATCATCAAGTTTGCTGACGACACCGTCGTGGTGGGCCTGATCTCTGATAACAACGAGACGGCCTACCTGAAGGAGATTAGGAATCTGGAGAACTGGTGCCAGAGGAACAACCTCCTTCTAAACGTCAGTAAGACAAAGGAGCTGATAGTGGACTTCAGCACTAAGCAGGAGAGGAACTACCAGACCCCTGTCATCAACGAGTGCCCAGTGGAGAGAGTGGACAGCTTCAAATACCTCGGAGTTCACATCACGCAGGACCTGTCATGGTCCTGTCACATCAACACCGTGGTGAAAAAGGCCCGTCAGCGTCTCTACCACCTCAGACGCTTGAGAGACTTCCAACTGCCCTCCAAGGTGCTCAGGAACTTTTACTCCTGCACCATAGAGAGCATCCTGACGGGAAACATCTTAACCTGGTTCGGGAACAGCACCATGCAGGACAGACGAGCTCTACAGAGGGTTGTGCGGTCAGCTGAGCGCACCATCCGCTCCGAGCTCCCTGACCTGCACTCAATCTACAGCAGGCGGTGCTGGACCAAGGCCAGGAAGATCGTGAAGGACCTCAGCCATCCCAACAACAGACTGTTCTCTCTGTTGAGGTCAGGAAAGCGATTCCGCTCCCTGAAGACCAACACAGAGAGACTGAGGAGGAGCTTCTTCCCGCAGGCGATACGGTCTCTCAATCACACCACCACACAGTACTGACCCACACATATAGTTCTTACACACACACTGGACATTCTGGACATTGTTTTCACTTCATCACTTAAATCACTTTAAGCATATTTGCACTGCACAAGACATAATGTGGATTGCACAACACTGGTCACTATATTCTTCATTTCCAGTTAATACTTGTACAGCTGCTGTTATTGTGTATATATTTATTTAGATTTAGATTTCTTCATACATTCTTATATAGTTCTATACTGTGTATGTATTTTGTTGTACAGTTATTTTATTTTCAACTTTAATTTATATATTTTATCTTATTCTTTCCCAGTTAAATTTACCCTTCATTCTAATTTGTGTTGTACAGTTATTTCATTTTTAACCTTAATTTATATTTTATTCCTTCCTAGTTAAATTTACCCTTTTTAATTTTTCATATTTATTTCCTATCTTATTCATAGCCTTTCCTTTTTTGTTTTCTTTAGGTCACGAGCAGTTGTCCAAGCATTTCACTACATATCGTACTGTGTATGACTGTGTACGTGACAAATAAAATTTGAATTTGAATTTTTGATTTGTATTCTATTGTGTAGAGTGAGTTATTCTTTTTATCTTACCCTATTCCATAATTTTTCTTAATTTTTGCTGTTAAACTAGATCTAAAACCAGCCCAAACCTAAAACAAAGTCTAAAACCAGCCTAAACCCAAGATCAAAACAAAGTCTTAAACCAATCAAATCCCTAAACTACCCAAAACTGAGTTCAAAACTAGATTTAAAACCAATCCAAACCCATAATAGATCTAAACCAGCCCAAACCAAAATAAATCTAAAACCAGTCCAAACCCAAAACAAACCTGTCTACAAAAAGGCCCAAACTCTAGAACAAAACCAAGTCTCAAACTTGTCTAAACACAAGTTCAAAACCAAGCCTAAAGTAAAGAGAAAAACTTACCCACAACCAAAACTAGATCTTAAACTACTCCAAACCCAAGCCAAAAAGCCAAAGCTAAGTGTAAAACCAGTGCAAACCCAAGAACGTTGACCTTTAGGCTTTGTTATACAAAAGTTTACATAGATCTCTACTTCTGTGTATCACATTATTTATACACTGTATGTATTTTCAGGAAACTAAAGGTGCTGGAGCATTTTAAGAACCTCACAGTTGGGGAATGACCTACATGCACAAATCAGACTAGAGCCTGTGACTGCTTTTCAATCTTCTTATCTATGACATAGTACAGTTTTCACTGAACTTTCACTGGATGTTTCTGTTTCACTAGTTAACATCCTGCAAGTCTCTGGTGAAATGTTTAAGGGGTTATGTTTTACTCTACTTACATTTAAGCCCAATAGACCTGAAATCACTGTTGTTGAGGAGTCTGCTTGGTACTTAAGTAAAAAGTGAAGTTAATTCCTCATGAATGCTGACAATGAGTGTCATTTACTTTTACTTTGAGTTTTTTTTGTGCACTTCACCCTTGGGGTGAAGGGCAGAAATTTTTAAAAATCAGTCTGAACTCATATAGTCACTAATCCCCTACTTGGACATAGCAGTCTTACATAAAGCACTTCTCACTTTGTCCTGAGGCTTTCCATTTGGTTTTACATTAAATAAGTGGACAACTCAGCAGTTTCCCCTTGTATATAAAACTGTACAGTGTGCAAATAATGGGTTTAAAACATTTTCCTGATATAAAAAACTGGCGCAGTGTTTTCTTTTTTCCTTAGGCAAATGTATGCATTTGCTTTTTGTGCAATGAAGCAAAAGTAGGACCACAAAGCTGAGTGTTATCGCTCGAACATTTGCCGTAACTAAACACAATGGTATATTTGGGTATTACACTTCTGGCCATATAACTTCTAAAGCTATAAGGCTGTCATGTTGATAAGATGGAGGAGCATAGGTGAGACATGAAGAAAGCTGAGGCTTCCATATAAACATTTTTGGGCTCCATAACAGGGGTTGTCGTCTTCCACTGAAGGAAAAATCACCAGGAATTTGGTCAAAATTGTTTATTCTGAAGTAATGTTTAATCTGCTACAGCTTAAAATAAATGTTTGTTTATTAAAACAAAGGGAAAATGCACAGATGGTGTATGTAAGCAAGGTGATGCAGACTTTCTTTTCTTCATGTGGACCAATCTCACTGAAGGTCCATTTTGGGGCAGAAAAACTACTACAGAGTCAAAGACATCCTCTAATTTGAGTCCAGCCATCTCTACCCCAAACCACGAATACATTCTATGTGTTTTTAATAGCATACTTTGTTAGGAGAAGGCATTTAAAACATATTGAGGACTGCGGGCTGAAATAGTTTTCTTCTGAAGGCTGTGATTGAAGAATTGAAGGTTCAACAGAGGCAGCCATCATCATTTACTGTGAAGCAGAGCATGATTGTGTGTTTCAAATGCTGCTCTCCAGTTTTTTACATAATGGGAGCCACACAGCTCTTCCCCCGAGAGGCTGAACCACAGAGAGCTGCAGGCAAATATGGGACCGCCGTCTGCAAATACCAATCTCAATCCCATCTCTCTAGCCTTGAAAGAAAAGAGGAACAAAAGGCTTGTGAGGTGGGGAGGGATGGTCTCTGAGACATTTCCATGGACACACTGATGGCTGCCCGTGTGCTTGGAAATGTCACACCGTCATAGCAACAGGTTTAACATCCTGCTTAATTCAAGTTCGCAATTACAGGCCTCGTGCATGCACACAGGATGATAACAGGACCGCACTTTTATGAAGGACTACCTCTTCAGAGTCTTGCTTACAGATACCCATTACTGCTAGTTTGCTGGAGACAAAGGCTTCACTGCAGCTCAAGGCTGTTTTGCATTGTCAATATCTCCAGTGAACAGTGTGTTCAGCTTTTTGTCCTCTTTAACTTGGCTCTAAAAAAATGCAGCATGGATAAATTTCTCTTTCTGGCATCGCCTGACTCTCGCGGCTCTCTCGAGAAGAAAAACAGGTACAAGTGAGCGTGACCGACCCTGCTGAGTGGGAGGGAAGCTCAGCAGGAGTAGTGAAGGGGGAAAATTGTCTGTATCCATTTTTTTTAAAATTTTGATTTTTACACATTTCCATTTCGCAGGACCCCGGAGGCATGACACCTGCCTCTGTCTTTCACAGGAAGAAACGCCGGTCACACGCAGCTCTCACCTGGTCAGAGAAACCCACTGAGAAACTCTTGAATACGGCGGACAGGAAACCTGTAGGAAGCGGTATTGATTACGGTCTTTCAGACGCGACCGTGGCAATGAGTCGATAAGGGCAAACTGTTTGGGCCTGAAGCCTCGTACAAAGGGCGACTTTGAGGAGCAAAAAGGTCAAATAAAAAATAGATGTATGAGAGAGAGACAGAATCTGTGGGGAAGAACAATAAAAACAAAACAAAAAAAAACAGTGAGCACGAGTCACACATTTATGATCTGAACATAGTTTTTAAAAAAAAGAGCTGCAAAGCTGCAGAGACTGGGAAAATAAACCTGCAGTTTATCAGCGGGCAGCGGAGGGCGAAAGAAACAAAAGGGATCAGCATTGTCACTGAGCCAAAAATAAAGACACAGGAGAAGAGGTGGAGGAGCAGGTGTGGGGAAGGCAGCGGGCGTTTACCTGGAAGGCTTGCCAGAGCTGATCGGCCAAGGCGCCGATCTCCGAGAGGATGTGACGAACGAGCAAAGATGCTGACATGCGGCTGCTACCCAGCGCGATCACGTACTCCATCAGCTTCTCCGCAGGCTCGAGCTGAGTTTGGAAAAACACCACGATGATGCTTCCTTAGAACTTTAGAACTTAATAACACAGAACATAAAATCTGTAAATACACTGATTCTGTTTCTCAAGATTCTAAACTAATCATAAACAGAGTTTCTGCAGGATTCACCTCCAGCATCAACAGTTCATCATGATATCTAACTTTGTAAAATAAACTAAAACGTGGACATCATTTAGTGATGCATTTAACATGGATCTCTCTCCACTCACATTTTACAACAGACACAATAAATAGTTAGTTTATGAAATTAATAAAGCTTTTTCTATTGACACATGAGTGGGAGCCCACCATCACCTCCGTCATCAAGAAAGCCCAGCAGAGGATGTACTTCCTGAGGCAGCTGAAGAAATTCAACCTGCCAACACGGACGATGATGCAGTTCTACACTGCAATCATCGAGTCCATCCTCACCTCCTCCATCACCGTGTGGTACGCTGGAGCCACTATCAGGGACAAACAGAGACTGCAGCGTGTTGTGCGCTCTGCTGAGAAGGTGATTGGCTGCAAACTCCCATCTCTGCAGGACCTGTACACCTCCAGGACACTGCGGCGTGCAGCCCGGATCTCAGCTGACCCTTCTCACCCTGGACACAGTCTGTTTGACCTGCTCCCCTCAGGCAGGAGGCTCCGGTCCATTCGCACCAGAACCTCTCGCCATAAGAACAGTTTCTTCCCCTCTGCTGTTGGACACATGAACAATAACCACATGACTGTCCCCGCCACTAACACATGACCCTACGCTGTGTCACTGCATCATTTCATGTTTGGCACTGATCACCACCTGCACTCATGTATATATCTTTCTACGTAGCACTCATAATTCTTATTCTCATGTATATATCTCATGTATATCTCACGCACATATCTTTCTTTCTACATAGCACTTTAATTCTTATTGTTTGCACTGAAGCACCGCAGCAATTTCCTAATGTTGTAAACCTCAACATCTGGCAATAAACCCCATTCTGATTCTGATTCTGATTCTGATGAGGAAAAGGTAGAACAATGTTTCCCAGTTCAAAATAAGCTTTCTTAATCTGATACTGGGCCTTTGTGCAGCACCTCATATCAGCCTGTGACCGGAATAAGCTGTTTTTTAACAGAGGGTTTGTCACACAGCAGCGGCACGACCAATGGCAACTCAATAACGACTTGAATTCACCAAACTTTTATGGAAAAAAAAACACTGATGTAACAAAACAAAGACAACCAGAATCAGGATCAATCCTTATCAGCAGGTCACGAAAAATGCAATAAGTGAGACCTTTTCTGAATAAACCCAGCACTGCCTCTACAGGTGAGTTTGTTTTTTTTAAAATAAAAGAGAAG
Organism: Haplochromis burtoni; assembly: GCF_018398535.1. Classification (NCBI taxonomy): domain Eukaryota; kingdom Metazoa; phylum Chordata; class Actinopteri; order Cichliformes; family Cichlidae; genus Haplochromis; species Haplochromis burtoni. The sequence continues at coordinate 751,008 of NW_024582564.1, read as the reverse complement.
AATAACATTGTTATGTTTAATGTAAAAAATGGCTCCAGTGAATGGTTCAACCTGAGCCAGAAGAAACCACTTTCACGATCTGTGATTTTTTTTTAAAAATTTAACCTAATTTTTATTTAACCTTTATTTATACAAGTGATATTGAGTCTCATTTAAAAGAGAAACCTCTTTCAGACAAACATACTAAAGTATTGAATATTAATGGCTGTAATTGTACTTAGAGCAGGGCGATATGACCAAAAAATATTTATCACGATATACATTTGAAAATTTGCAATAACGATATAACTGACAATATAATTACACTAGATAGAATACTTTACAACTCCACAACTTTATTAGTGCAAAAAAAGAAAACCATCAATGTGTTTTCACTTAAACAGCAGCTGTTTTTTTATGTGCATTAAAGTTATATAAAAATTTAACAGTGCAAATGCAAATTCCTTGCTGACAGTTTAACCAAAAGACATATCCTCAGCATAACCATGTATAATATCCACAAAACTTAAAATGAGGTTATACACACACAATACGGTAATATTATGTTGAAGCACAGTACGTATCACTCCGCGAGACTCCTGCCAACGATAGCCATACTGCTCCGACAATCCATCAAGCGGTGCGGGTTCGTATCATCAAGGGGGCACTGTCGATTTTCAGAAAAATCAAAGGATTGATTTTAAGTGTGCCGTATTTTCCAAAAAACACGGTAATAACGACGGCCCGCTAGCACGCTCTACCAAAAATAGTGCTTTGTTGTGTATCTGACAGACGAAAGCTAAACCAGTTGCATACCACTGAAGTTGCAGCATTTTTACAAACCAATTCTGGTTCATCCGTTTCATTCAACGATCTGCTTACGCCCTTCTTATTCTCCATTGCCGCCATGCTTTTTCCGCCATGTGCTTATGAAAACAAATGCACTGAGCATGCGCGTTTTACCCATATTCTATCACGATATTTCATTTTCTTATCGTTGCCCAACATTATACCGGTATTACCGCGAACAGTATGATATAGCCCAGCCCTAATTGTACTTTAGGTTTATTTTATGTCACATTTATTTACTTATTTAATATTAGTTAGTTGGTTGGACACAGATTATAGAGCATATCTAACGCACATCTTCCCTTATTGTCTTTTATTTTCTGCATTATTTGACTCAGTAATGATGAATGGATTTATAAGAGATCAGGACCCTACCTATTTCAGATTTTCCTTTTATTTTTATGTGCGCCACAAAGAAACTTCTCCACACACCAACACATCCTCTGTGCTGCTCCACAGTCTCCAGACGCCTCACATTTAGAACAAACAAACACTGCCCGAAGCTCATTAACAAACTTTTTAAATTATTTCAGCTGCTGATTTAACTCCAGTCGGGAAAAAAAATCTAATTTCACTGAAAAGCTCTGCTGAGCTGAGAAAGTGCTCCGACACCCGATGACAGAGGAGCAGCCAAATATTTTTAGTCTTGAGAATATTTTAGAGCATGATTTATAGCAGCATGCTCAATATCTGACATGGAAATACTCAAGTGGAGCAAAAGTTGCTCCATTTTGTAAAATAATGCAGTTTTGTCAATGGAAAGTCCAAAAATGAATACAAAAGAATAAGTTTTTTACTTCAATGATAAAACACTCAGACTTCGATCCAACCGCAGCAGAGCTTCTTTCCTTGTTTTCCTATAACTGGATGCCCCAGGTGTAGAAGCAGTCGACTCAGAAAAGCTGTTTTTAAATTCCAGATTACGCTCAGAGCGCATCCTTTGCCAAGGCTCCAGTTTTGCAAAGATGGATGGATAAACTGAACTCTAGCATTTTTCTTTTCCTTTTTTAAATCAGCCTTGTCAGTTTTCCATTGGTGGAAATCATAAAAACATCTTTATATGAAAACCCTGTGGTGTATGTGCTCTATGTGTTACATTTCCACTTTTTCATGTTAGTTCCCTTTCTGCCAAATCAAACACGTGGAGCTCCTCGCTGTGGCGACCTCTCGTAAATAAATACCAGCTGAAAATAACTTTTCTAATTATCAATTAAAATCTGTGAGTTTTGTCTGTGAAACCAAAAAGATAAATTAGTGCTTGTGTATCTAATACAGTCACAAAACATGTATTATTATGCATTATTCTGTTAAAGAAGCTGGGGTTCACCTACCTTTACTTGCATGTGTGCGGTTACTTTGATCGGTTGTGGTTTTCAACTAACGTGCATATTAGAGGAAAATGTCTTTTGTACTGTACTACTGTAGCACTAATTTAATTTTGCAGATTCATCTCATTAACATAAGTTAATAGGTTTTTACAGATTAAGTTACTCGGGAGTGTATAAAGTAATTAACACCGACTCCAATAATTCCATGTATACAGTTCTGCATAATGTGCACTTCCAGTCTGGGAATTTAAATATACTTTGACACATTTCCAGTAGGATTATTTTTGTTTCATTATTTCAGCTTTTACTTAATGATCTTTCACCTGTGGACTGGAAAAAAAATTATGCTGGTAGATCGATTCTGTGGAAAACGGGTGCCTTATAATTAAATATTGATTTGGTGAAGATTATGTGATTTTTGTGGTTAAATACTGTGGTGGTTGGAAAGGTCGCCAAAGCAGGCTGAATGTGCGACTGAATCCATCGTGAAAAATCTGTTTTGTGAGGTTAGCTCCTGTCTGAAAGTTCTTCAGAACCTTCGATGATTGTCGTCTCCTTCGCTTTCTGCAGCATGAATATTAGAACAGACTTCAGTCACAGTCTTAAATCCTTCTGAGAATTCGCAACTCTCAAACACACAAGAATCCTGAAGGCAACAATCACTCGACACTGATTGAGGCTGACACTACGAACTTAAATGACCTCCCAACCAAACAGAAGCTGCCCGATTAAAGGTTCACAACAGAAACCAATCAAACAAACTCAGATTAATATTCTCAGGTTGGGTAAAACTATGGGCTCAAAATGTGGTCATAAATATTTTGTATGTGTAAATCAGTTTCCTTGTAAATCAGTTTCGTATGTGTAACAAAGATTTGTGTGTGTAAAAAAAAATTTGCACGTGCGTAAAAAAGATTTGTGTGTGGACTTAGCCAAAAAAAACCCTGAAAGTTACAAGTACGAATTTTGACACTATTTTTCTTCCTTTCATCTGATTGGTCAATGTCATGTCAATCACAAATGTAACAATCCAATCAGAGAACAGATGGGTTTGGCTGTCGGAGGGGCACTTTTTTGAACTGCAGGTCCTTGAAGGGTAATACAGTTTGAAGCTGGAGGATCTCTATATAAATATCCGATAGCAGCTAGGTCCCCTAACTGTTGAAAGGATAAAGTTGTGGTATATCAGTGGTTAGAAATACCATTATTACTTTAGGATTAGTTTAACACAAAGTCAGGGCTGACCAGGGGACCACTGCTGTGAGTCACAGTGCGCAGCATAAAAGTCCTTTCACATCGGACGCAGGATGTGCTGCTAATGCTAACTGCTAACTAAAAGCAAGGGATCCAGAATTTGTTGCGCTGGCTGCTGGGCTCTGTGGGTTTTTGCAGCAGCTTTACCGGTACTAGATGCACCTGCTCCTTGTCGTTTCTATCTCTGACTTTATGTCCTCTACAAGAGTTTCTGGTTTTTTAGCTAGTTCTTCAAATGTTAAATAAAAACATCTATGCTAATTCATAACGAAGAAAGCTTTGTAATGAAGACTGTCATTTCCAAAACACTGCCCGCCCCCACCCCGCGGTCCACAGCGCTGTTGAAAAGGCTGTGGAAGTCCCTATATTAAACACATAGACCTGTGACACAAAAATCACCAAACTCGGACGACCACAGACTGTTTTCCTTCGTGGTGATGAAGGAAAACGCTGGGTTGGCATGTAAAAGGGCATTTATTCCCTTCAAAGACCTGCAGTTCAAAAAAACGCCCCTCCGACAGCCAAACCCATCTGTTCTCTGATTGGATTGTTACATTTGTGATTGACATGACATTGACCAATCAGATGAAAGGAAGAAAAATGGGGTCAAAATTCGTACTTGTAACTTGCAGGGGTTTTTTTTTGGCTAAGTCCACACACAAATCTTTTTTATGCACGCACAAATCTTTTTTACACATACTAATCTTTTTTACGCACATACAAATCTTTTTTATGCACACACAAATTTTTTTTACACATACAAATTTTTTTTACACATACAAATCGTGATTTACAAGTACAAAACCAATTTACAAGTACAAAATATTTATGACCACATTTTGAGCCCATATAAAACCAGTAGATCACCAAGTCCTCACTCGGTGACACACCTCCAACACCATCTTTAAAAAAGGGGTCTTTACTTTAACCAGGCAGCTAGGTGATGTTGCACCCATCAAACATACAAAAACAGTGCATTTGTTTAGGACTATTTTCAGTGGCGTGTTTGGTGCTTTCTTGAGTATTTGTGCCAGCAGGACTCTTCAGGGTAGCAGTGCAGCTCACTGACGTGTTTTTAATAGTTTTAATGGAGCACATAAGAGGTTTTTTGACTAGAATATTAAAAGTATACTGATCCCAAAACACACTGTCAGCCGTTTTACAGCCGACACATCCAAACTGTCCTCTGATGTAGTTCCGCCTGGCAGCTCCAAAAACAGCAACCAGGGGGTGAAATACTCAACTCTCAGACTTCACTAAAACTTCAATTTTGAGCAGGGACCACGTCCAGTTAACCTACGACTGACCTGGCAGTTTGAAGCCCAGCACAGAGGTGTAAATCTTTATTTATTTATATGAAAGAGACAAAAAGCCAGCCTGCATCTCCTTTCAACCAGTATGACACACTCTTTGTAAAGGTTTCTTATTCTCCTTCTGTTCAGCTGTGAGACAGACTGAGGATTACTCACAGTCTTTGGTTTGATCGTTGGAAGTTTTTTTTTTCCCCTTAAATTTACTGCAACATTTTCTTATTTCATGTCTTTCATGCGTTACCTGCACATCCTTTAAAAATGCATTTATTTTGTATGCCTTTGGAAAGATGATGTTACAGAGTACAAACCTGTGCAAGAGGCCTATTTTTTTAAGCCTAGCTTCCTGATTTGTCTGCATATGTGAAGGCACTGTAAGAGTGAAAGGCAGCACCGTCAGAAAAATTAATGGTGTGATATGAAGGCGAGTGTAAACACTGGCTGGATCCAGGGTACGAGAAGGTAATAAAAGTTCGTCCAGCAGACAAAAGGATGACATGGGTAAGCTGAGGCAGCAGTGGAGTTATAAGAAGTCAGACAGACACCAAACTGTTCACCCTCTGAAAGGTTACTGCATGAAATATGTCTGCAGTTCAGCACAGAGGGAGAGTGACATTTGAACGAAGCCGCTCGGGGATCCGGAGCTGGCAATTTCACCCTGTGAGCTCTTCATCTTGTCCAATCTCATTCGTCTTGGCACACAACAGCTCGTCCAGGTGTGTCTGAGAAATGCAGGCAGAAATAAGAGCTCACCGTGAGGACCTGAGCAGCTCTGAAGGCAGGACCTACCACCGAATAAACTGCAGCTGTAAACTGAGGCTGTAAGCAGTTTGCTGAAACTTGCAGAGGACTCTTACTCAGCTGTTTTCACTGTTTGAATACACAGCCAGGGTTTCAGATAAAGGCCAAACAATGATGGTATAAAACTGTCTAAAGCTTTCACATGGGTGTCGTTTTCAAATGTAGTAACACCCAAACAGTGAAATCTCTTGTTATTCCTTTCTGCACGACTACAAAATGACTGAGTGGCTCAACAAAATGCTGAAATGCATCTAATGAAGACTGTAACTGATAGAAGTGATCAAGTTAATGAGCACAAAGGGGTTAAGTGCTAAAACACAGGCATGCACAACCTGTAGCAACTTATCCAAGAAGTCTGGAGCATGTGAATGAATACGAGGTAGGTTTGTCAGAAGATCCCAACTTTTAGAAGAATGTTAAAATTATAAACGCCCTGTCTCACAGTGATGTTGAAAACCCTTTCCAAAGTCGAAGTCTTGAATAATCAGGC
>NW_024582564.1:734828-743505 GCF_018398535.1 Haplochromis burtoni | reverse complement strand
GAACCCACGCAAACACGGGGAGAACATGCAAACTCCACACAGAAAGACCCCGGCCTGATGGTGGAATTGAACTCAGGACCTTCTTGCTGTGCGGCAACGGTGCTAACCACCGTGCCACTTTAGTTAATAGTTTTTATTAAAACTGACATTCAGCATTCAGCTGTAGCGACGATCTTTGCTGTGATTCTGACAACGCTGACTGTCACTACATAACAGATAATTTAGCTGCTTCCTCCAACACAATTCACTACCCAACCTATATAGAAGAACTTTATAGAATTATATTTGTGCGCAGACGTTGGCAGCTATCAGCGAATAGTTATCAACTATTTTGAAACAAAAAAAAGACTTTTTATCCATAACAGCAAATGAACTGTACAACAGAAAATGCAAATGCTATTTATGGCCTCCTCACAACAATGATAAGAAAAATAAACTGGGCCAATATGGCATGTTTGTTAATACAGAGACACACATGTTAATGTGATCTCTGGTCTCCCACTCAGAGACACAGGTCTCCGAGTGTCCAGCGTTCAGACCTGAAGACACTCTTCATGTGAGAGAAAATCTGCTCACACAGATATGTAGAGCCAAATACTGCCAATAAGGCCTCTGCAATGTTCTCAAGACAGTTAAACTTGTCAGGTAGTGATGTCCAGCAGGTGAAAATGCAGCTCCATGAACACGCACAGCTGTGGAGTCCAGCGTTCGTAGTTCTGCAAACTTTGACCCCCACAGAGTCGAGCTTTTCAGTTCAATCAGCTGCATTTCGATGTCCTCTGTGTCCAGCCAGTTAATGCGACACAAATCCAGCTGCTAATTAAAGCTTTCTGGTTTGCTCAGAAATGAAAACATTGGTCCATACACAAGAAAGTCCCAAAAAACCCATTGTGAATTCTGACTCGAGTATCCGGATGTATCCGTGTATTTACGTGGTGCTGATGCGCCTGAAGCTTTTGAAGTGTCTGAATATGGAACGTTCAACATTGCTTGAAAAAACTGCCAGCTAGCAACGTCCCTCTCACCGGTAGGCTAAGTTATTTTTAGCCAATTACAAGTTTAATCTGGTAGTTGGGGTTGCTAGCTAAGATCCCGTCATTAAGAAGCAGCACAACTAATGTGTCTATGCGAGCTAATTTGCGATGTGCACCACTGGCCAGGTCATTTATTTTCTAATGCACCTTCTCAGATTAATTCACTGTGTGTCATGCCCAGGGCTGGACTGGGGAAAAAAATTGGCCCGGCACTTTGACTAGAGACAGGCCCACCAGGTATTATAGGAAAGGCCATAAAGCGTTTCAATGAAAACAAATGCTGTTGTGACAGTGATGTACGCTGTCTTGTTGGTATATGTATACATTTTACATCAGATAAAAACTTGTTGTAAGATTCAGATAATTATTTATTAAAAGCTAGACATTTTAAACCTTTAAAACCGGTCGGAGCGGGCACGCTCCATTTTCCGTAACTATTTTTTAAATCCCTGTAGAACCGGAACCACGTAAGCTAGCACAATAATTTGTACTTACATCTTATGCCATCAACTTGTCCTAAGTCACGGTTTCCTTCTACATATAGCTTTGCAAAAACAGCATAAAAAGCACTTGCAGCAACAAAAACATAATATTTCAGAAACACGCGTTGCCAATCCGATCACCTGTTTATAACACTTCCTATGTTGGAATAGACGTCAGCGCGTACTGTCGCCTGTCCACCATTACCTGGCCAAAACTGGAAGTGACGTCATTTTCGTGGAAAATGTAGTTTTGTACCTTCGGGGCCTTATAAGCCTGTACTGGTGTTTTTAAAAGTCATGTTTGACTTCATACTTTTCTGAATAGTTTCTGGGATGCTTAGAACTCAAATTGCACCATTTATTTTCATTTTTCCAGCAGTATATAAAAATTTGTGTATCTCAAAACTAAAACTATGAAGACACTCAAAATAAATTTCCTGTTGTTAGAAACTATTTTGTGCAACTTTAATGTATTTACAGTTTTGAGGAACAAAACTTAAATTTCTCTAACTAGAAATATATGTAAAAAACCTAGAAAATAACAATTTTTTGTGGTTTATTGCACTTTTTTGTAATTTATGTAGTTATTATAGACTTAATGCATGCATATAATCAAAATCTGGGCTATAACAGTTATATTGATGTATAGCAACTTGAAATACTCCCAAAAATGGCACTACAGCATGTAAAAATATAAAGATAACTCTGGCGGACTTGGTTCTATGGTAGGTCTTAAAGGGTTAAATGAGAATAAGAAAGAAAAGTATTTCTTTGTGCCCCCCTTTCCCTGTTAATGCCCTACCTGCCCCCCTGGCAAAACTTTGCTAGACCCACCCCTGCACAGTTATCAGTTTTCAGCTACGTAGAAAATGATCCTGGTGTTATTTGTCTCTCAGAAACAGTTCATAACTTCCCTTCAACTCATTCATTTCACCTAAAAGGTAAACCTGTTTGTCCTTTACCTGTTCAGCTCACCACATATCCAAACCGATATCATGACCAGCAGCTTTACAGCTTTGGCTCCAGCAAACATCAGCTGATACTAGAAATTAATATTAAATAAATTCTAACAACAGCTGATCAGCTTAAACGTGCTGCTGTTGTTTAACGCGACATCCGCTGGTTTCCTCTTTCTGGCGCAAAGTGGGCGATAAACAAACAAGAGAGAAAAGCCGAACAGCTGATCATTGATCAGTTTCATGATTAAAGTAGCAACAGGAGAGGGAGGGGGAGAGAATGAGAGAAGAAGAGGCAGCTGTGCAGCGTAAAGACACAGAAAAACTCCTGCTTTGTGTCTTTTTTAATTCTAGCTGAAGTACGGGACAAACTGATATCTGACCCAGACAGACTACAGGTCATTACTTCTTACCTGAAGTTCAGTTCTCTCCTCCTTCTGCCTCCCCTTTCTGTCATCCACCTGCTGGCCTCTGTGGAAGCTCCGCCATAGCCACCACCAAACAACTGAGTTATTTTTACACATCGACCAGCATCCAGCCAGTCCACCACCTTTCATTGTTTATACCGTTACAAAACAAACAAACAAACAAAAAACAATCGGCCCATAAAAACGAAAAATCACCATCACAATGCCCGGTGGGCCGATGGCCAGTCCAGCTGTGGCACGCGTGCCCTGGGTTGCTGACCCCTGGACTACTCCATATTTCTAGGAATACAAAGTTTTAAAAAAGCAGTGATTAAAGTCACTTTATGGTGTTTTTAACTTTTTAAAACCTATTTCTTATGAGTCACTCGATTCAACATTTCAAGTCATAATAAGAAAAACAAAAGATTAAAGAATAAATCACTCCATGCTGGATGATCAGTTGTTTTATAGCTGTCCCCCAACAAAGAAAAACTGCAAGAGGACTCGTGTTAAACTGCACCTGAACCTCGCCTTCCATCTCCAAAACCTAATTTCCAGGACCTCTGATTCATGTATACAGACCACCTCTTGTTTTGTGGGGGAAAAAAGTCATCACATAAAGAAGAGTTAGAGCGTCGATTTTGATAAGACTTGTGCTGGATGGTGTGCGGTGGGCCTGTGCTAGACAGACCCAACAGATGGCATGAGTGAATATGTCCACACAGCAAGATGAGATAAACAAGTTAAATATTACAACATGCACCTGTCAGCCACAGCACCAAACACACTGACAGGTGAGGAGAATAACACTGATTATCTTGTTACAGTAGCACTGCCAACGGGTGGGATACATGAGGGCAACGGGGGAACAGTCAGTTCTTGGTGTTGATTCACTGATGGAAAGAAAATGACTGAGACAGAGCATCTCGACAACAGCAAGGACCAGTGATGAAATACCCACCAAAAGTGGTCCAAAGATAATCAGTGAGCCAGCAACACAGTCAGCCCGATGCTCACTGATGTGTGGAAGGAGTGAACTCTGGACCGAAGCATATTCAAGTGCACATTTGTTTTATTTGATGCCATTCACACACAAATTGGAGAAAGGGTTTAGGATATGGAACCTCGTCTTTCTCAGGGCCTTGAATGTATTGTAACAGCACATTTCAAACAAGTTTGGGCAATTCTTTTACATTTCTTCATCAAATAAACATGCAAAGAGTCAAGACTGTGGCTCTCTGTACAAGTGAAACAGGCATGAGAGCCAAATAACTTAATCTGAAATATAAAAAAAATTCTTGATGTCTCTACAGGAGAGAACAGTAGTGGTGGCTGATCACAGGATCCTCTCAACCTATCAAGATAGCAAAGTCTACCACATAGAGAAGACTGAAAATATGGAGGTTTCAGTTAAGTTGGATGGGTTTCTCCCAGAAGGTCGTCATGTTAGCTTCGTGTCAATCAGTTCTGTTTGACGCTAGACTGCTAACAGCCAGACTGACAGACAAACATAGTTTGAGAGATATAATTTTAAAATTTTGTGTGATGGCAGATACCAATAACCATTTGAGCTGATTTAATTTTAGTGAAAATCAGGTCATTTTAGTGAAAATCAACAAATGTCAAAATCAGTAAAAACATTTTCAAGCTTCCCAACAACACACCTGATCTTTGGGGACATAAGTACCTAGGTTTTCTAAGCTAACCTTCACCTTCATTATTAGCGCCCAAAGTTCACCTCGGGAAAAAAAATGTCTAGAAACCACATAGAGTAATACATCATATGAACAGGCACGAAGACAGCTGTCCAACACGCTTTTTATTTTTTCAATTCAGCATGACAGTGACACAATAACAGGCTAACGTCATCATAAAAACAAAGTGCTAGTACAAGTTAGTGTAAGTGTTAGGGGAAGGGCTGTACTAACTCTCTGAATGCTCTTGTTCTTAAAGTGCTGGAGTACAGCCCTTCCTAAAGGGGAAGGGCTGTACTAACTCTCTGAATGCTCTTGTTCTTAAAGTGCTGGACTGTTTGATTAGATCCCTTTAAAAACTAAATTTCATGTATAAAATTTCACTTTAAAATTTTAGATAAGTCCCTACAAAGTAATGGTTCAATAATTCATTCATTACTTTTGTATGCTGATGTATATTAGAATAATAAAATACCAAGGCCCGCCTTAACTCACACCAAACCTTTCAGGAACAACGAATTAGACCAAAAATGACCCAAAATAATCAGCAAAGTCGATCCAGAAATCTTTGAAGGTTGAGGTACGACTATGTTGCTCATTAATCTGATTTTTTCAGCATTTCGACCCACAAACAAACGAGGACTAAAAACAGCTACAATAAATCCTGACAAACCATCACAAATGACTGAAGGGTCAGACTGAGCCGCATGCAAAAGACTCTCCACAGCGTATTACAAATTAGCATTTTAACAATGATTATGACAATTTGCCCAGCTACATGTTAGTCCTCGATAAGAGGAAATTGGGTATAAAAATGTCTGTAAGCGCTCGAGTTTTTAAGTCTAAAATTAAAGCTGAGACTGTGAATCACACCTAGGTTCTTTAATTTCAGATAAATTATGGTGGGAAAGCAGATCCAAAATTATTCGCTTTATATAACCTATAATTTCCGCACATTTGGTTTATGTATTTGCAAAACGAAGAAGAACTCCGGGCAAGACAAGGAATACTTTGAGTTTAAAATCCTGAAAGATATAACATTTAAGTCCTCTCTTTTTTAAAGCAATTGCATGAGGTAATCACAAGCAGATTAATCATTTATTTAAAAGTAAGTTTTATTATTTTGTGTTCAATTGTGTTTGCAATTAAACGAAAGTTCCTGACAGAAACAGAGCGACTGCTTGTGTATAAAACATCTCACGATAAACTGGATCAAGACTGATGTTGTTTATTAAATGATTTCAAAAGTTTTAATAGGCAGGGAGGTCGTAATAATGCACGATAGTGTTCTCCCTCATCTCTGTCAGTTAAAGGGAGACACTGAAATCTACTCAAAGCTCCACGAACTTTGCCAGACAATCTCGTCTGCTCACAGATATGAAATTGTTCTTGAACGGCGTGTTTAATAGATTAGTCTGGTGTCAGAAAGCTTTACAGTCGTGTCCCAGCTGCTGTTTTTTTCTCCTCGATCATGTCAGGAGCCGTTTCCAGTATTATAATTACCCCTGCCCTTCATCTCTGACCTCCTCTGCCATATACGAACTGTCTGTGACAATCAGTTTGACTGGCAGAGCGATGGCGTGTTCGTCAGAAGCAGAAAGAGTTCATTAAACGGCTATCCTCAAAGTCCATTCCAACGTCCTGACCCAAGAAGTTACAGAGAATGCAAATTTTTAATGGAAGCTGAGAGAAGGCTATCAGCTGCACAATGAAAATGCTTAGTGTGCTGGAGACCCCAAAGCCCCGCGTTTAAAGATAGAGCAGTGAATGACCACATTTTGCTTCAGATATAAGCGCTCTTAATTATTTAATAAGACGGTTCATAAGGTGCTCCTCTGCAAACTACTTAATAACAAATACATAGAATAAGTGGGACGTCTGAGTATTTAAAAACCTAAAAATAAGTGAATGTTTGGATGGCATAAAACATGTGACACAGCAGGGTTCAGTGTGTTTTCCATTTTAACAAGTGAAAACGCTTCACATGCTCAACAATGAAGGCCGTTACACCTGGTTTCTGTAGCCAGGTCCACACTCCTCCTGCCAGGAAAATCAAGCTAAAGGGGTTTTTGTATGCTTGCATTTGATATGACAGAGCAGCTGTGTTTATCAGTGATGAGCTAATGATGAGCCGTATTCCAGTCCGATCGTGTTACAGGTTAATCAGGAGTGACAGGAAACATGTAAACAGACAGCATCTGCCTCTCCAACTGCCAACCACGAGGTTGAAGAGCTCAGACTTCATGAAAACGTCGTGCTGAAAAGTTCCATTACCCTATTTTCTGTTAACACCGACAGACTGCGAACTCTTAACTTGGAGAATGCAACATTTCATTCATCAGACCAAAGCAAACACTGGAAACTAGAGGAGAGCAGAAAACTACAAAACCTGTGCCATCCCCAGTCAAAACAAAGGATGTGCATGATTTTTAAATATTCAAACAGTTATAATGTAGCTTGCCATCATCAGTGTGTGAATGTGTGTGTGAATGGGTGGATGACTGGATATGTAAAGCGCTTTGGGGTCCTTAGGGACTAGTAAAGCGCTATATAAATACAGGCCATTTACCATTTACCATTTATAATAACATATACCTTATATATCAGTCATGGATGGGCCTCCCAGAGCCTGGACCTCAGCATTTCTGAAGCAGCATGAGATCATCCTGACAGAGAACAGAACAAAATGTAGAAGCATCCAAAGAAGAGTTTTGATTGGAGAACGATTCCTGAAGATCCTCACAGAGCTGACAGAGAGCTGCTCAGAGCTTTACAAAATCTTTAAACCCATTTCCCATTTTCCCAGATAAATTTAAAGGGATGGCTCTAAACTTTTGCACAGCACTAGTTATTCCAGAAATCATCATCTGCTGCTGCTTTTTAATGCTTTAATGAGTTAAACACTCTGTAAAATGTTTTTACAGTATTACTGTTAGCAGTGCGCATTATCTGGGATGTTTCAGTGCCAACAGCTCTGAATTAACATGCAAAGGCTTCGTCCCAAAGCTGCTGTTTTGTTCTATAGTTCATCCACCACACCAGAGCGCATCGATAACAGAAGAGGCAGAAAAACCAGTTTCTCCAGGCTCGGCAGCATCAGTGCACCAGAGTGCACCACAGCCTGGAGCTGCTGCATTTTAAGAACGGGCCCAGCTGAGCTCAGTGAACTGCATCACCTACAGAAGAACGATCACATTTTAAAAGCTATTTCTCTGCCTGTGTACAACCATGTCTGACTCAGAGGAGAAACTTTACACCTCTGTGCTGAGCGCTGCTTCGTTCTGCAAAAGAAAATATCAAACCCCAGACTGAAAGAGGAGGGAGCACATCAGAAACAGTGATTGCACATGCATCACTGATTGGTCAAATCGAACCATCAAAGAGGATTTTTGCTCTGAGTTGGAGTCACACTGGGGAAAACTGTTGGAGGAGAAGTTACTGGAACCGTGTGCAATAAACTTTGAATCTCGCCCCCTGTGAAATGGGCGCTTCAAAGACGGGGACCACATCGTTTTCAAAGTGACTTTTGCTCCATGAAGATGGTGATAAAACATAAAAATAACAGAATCAGTCAGCTATCAGTTTCTTGACTGAATGGGGTCAAGCTGGCCACTGCATGCAATCTGGTTCTGCTAGTACGGTCATTAAATGTGATAAATCAGTGAAAAATCACAAATCTGTTGCTGTCTGCATTAGCAAAAATTCACAGCCAGAACCTCACAGATCTGAAAGAGAAAATTCTCCATAAATAGGGCCGCGATCTACCTCACTGGGTTTAGCAGGTAGCCATTTACTGTGTTATCCACCAATTTTACTCCAGCTTTCCGGCTTTCTCCAGACTGTTCTATTTTAAAGACTGAAAACACCCAAAAATATATAATCTCAGCATAAGAAAATAAGGAAATTTGTACTTTTTTTTTGAAAAACTTGTTCAATCTTCCCCCTCAGTGCCAGACAGCTTTTTCTGCTGTTGACTTTTGTTTGGTTGGGCTTGTTGGATTGGATGACTGAAAGGTCAAGAAGCGACACATAATGGCAATTTAGCAATTTATTGATTTAGCAAACAGGGGGATCAGTAGTATTTAGAAGAACCGCACACAGCCA
>NW_024582564.1:723803-725613 GCF_018398535.1 Haplochromis burtoni | reverse complement strand
TCTTCTATTATTAATCTATAAACATCTGCAAATAACTGACCAACTGCAGCTTTCAGTCACCCCTGTTGGCTACAGGCACTTCTATTAGAAAGAAGGAGGACAGCTGCTGTTGGCCTGCAGCAAAGTTTACAAGAAATATGAGGAATTGAGAGACTGGAGAAATAAAACTTCATCTGCATACAGAGAGCTTTAGCTTTTCATTTATTTTGCTGTATAACACAAAGCAGTGGTGGCTGGATGTTTCTCTTCATCTTGGTTGGAGGAAATATAATTTTTTTTACATGTGAAGGTTTTGATGTCGACTGTAGTGCATCCAGGTTTAGTGTCCCGCAAACTGGACATCGGGCCACCGGTTATGTCGAACTGTGTACACTTACGGCAGAGCAACATCGAACAAACACTGTTCAGAATTCATGTGGAAAAAAGAAAAATCTCCAGTTTCATGAGGATGAAAACAAAGACAGCAACATGTTAACTCTCTGCACAACAAATATCTGCGTTGCTACAGCCACTCGCAGCCTCTCTGAGAGCCTCAGAGTTGCTCCTCTGTTTTATATCTTTGTAACTGAGTCTTTTCTTTCTTTTTTCTGTTTTTTACAGAGGAATTGATCAAAAGAAAAACTGGAGAGACTGAAAACAGTTGTGCTGTTTGCAGAGCCGGCTTTTAAATCCACCCCAGCAACGCGTCTCTTTCACCCCTAATCACACTCTGTGGTTGTTGGTGGTTCACTGGGCTAATGATCATTTTTTACATTTGCCTCTGAGCTCTCCGTTGCTGCTACATTCAGCTGAATTGACACATATTTTCACACAAACCCCCCAAAAATTAAATAAAGACAGACACAAAGACAAAGGAGATGATCCCTGTGTGAATGAAACCGTTAGCATGAGCCTTTGAGCACGTTTCACACAAAATACCCAAACAGAAAAGATCACAAAAGAAAAACTGCAGTGCAAAAACACATCGATGAGACATGATTACAGTAAGCACATTTTGGGGGCTGTAGTCTTTTCTCCATGTTGGTGTCCAAACTCTGAAAATCTTCACATACTTTGTCTATGTTGTCATAAAAGAAGTGTGAGGCTGACTTTAGTTTAGGACATCAGTGGTGCCCTTGAACGTCTCCAAACAAAGACACTCTGTTTTTTTCTGTGACTTTCACCATCATTCATTCTTCTGTGCTTCTCTGTCTGCCAGTTACTCTGCAGATCTCTGCTGCATGAAACAAAGAAACTCCCCACAATACACACTCACAGCACTGGGCTGAAGCCAAACTACCCACGATTACCACCGCTGAAAAGAGGATACGACTGGCTCCAGTCATAACTGACTGGCATACTGAAAGCCAGCAAAGGCTCAACACACAACAGTCCAACTGGTCTACAAACTGGGAGCGTTCGTTGTAAATGGCCTGCAAATGGTAAATGGCCTGTATTTGTATAGCGCTTTACTTAGACCCCAAAGCGCTTTACACTACATTCACCCATTCACACACACATTCACACAGGCTGTCTTGAGGCGGAAACTAAACAGAAAACGATGAGGACATGTCCATTTTCAGGCAACAAGTTAATGAAAACAAACACACCCAAAAACTAAATCCAGGACGTTGGGAAAGGTTTGGTGAGACAGCAAAAGAATGTAAAGAAAAAATCTCTTTGAATCTGCAGATCATTGCAGACTAAACAAAAACTGTAAAATAGCTCAAAGCTTCTGTAAACAAAGCGACTGTGTAAATTATGGAGACTCAAACAGAGCAAACCCTCTCCAGCCCGCACTGAGAAGCTTAAACCTGTAACTGTACAGCTC
>NW_024582564.1:721303-722929 GCF_018398535.1 Haplochromis burtoni | reverse complement strand
TTGGAAGTTACAAGGTGCCGACATCTCATAAACTGGAGTTTATGTTTCAGCCTGTGCTCTTCTTCACACTCAAAAACATCGAGAGCTCACACCTCTAAACACCTCATTTTTTTTAAAGAGGGAAACTGTTTTAAATACTTTTAGAACATTATTGTTAATGGTGTGGCATTTATAGTATCTAATGAAGAAGCATTAGGGGCCAGACTGATAGTCTAATTTCGTATAAATATGTATTTACTTAAAGTGTACGTTTAAGAGTTTCTCAGAGGTAAAACTTCATTTTTGACCTTGAGATGAACCCTAATGCTTTGTTGTTTTAAAGGTCTCTAAAAACAGATCAGTGGGCTTCTGATCTCAGAATTACAGCCGTCTTACCTCGTAACCCTGACAGCAGATGCACCTCGGTAGCCCTAAATGTCTCCCTACGGCCCTTGAGGTTTAGATTTAGGAGGACAAACGTTTTCCTTGAAACAAAAGGTGTCATAAAGGTGGCTCTATTTACAGCTCTGTTTGTTTTTATATGCAACAGTCTGTTAAATGACAAAAAGATGGAGCCTCTGCTGGGAACCAGGATTCATTCAGGTATGGGAAATGAATGATATCATCATTTAAGCCTGTCATGGCGCCTAGCGAGAACCAGCAGGCAGCTACAGGTCTCCCACATAAAAGAGGAATGACGGGCAGTAAGTGTGGAAAGAAGGAGAGCGCATATAAATGTGCCATATAGAGTTTTAGAAGTAGACTCTGTAAATAAGCAGCATTTCTACAGGATTTAATTCAAATTAAAAACTCTTTATTAATTATACTAATAAGCCACTCTGACTTCAGTGAGCTGACTCTGGAGGAGGGCCTACCTGCCACCTGCGTGCTGCTCTTTGAGGCACACGTCGCTGTGGCGATCAGTGCTTCCTGCCGCAGCCTCAGCACCTCCCGCTGCAGCTCCTCTGCCTTCTTCTTCCAGCCTTCATCCTGACTCCTCAGCCTGCAGCCCAGAGCCTCGGCGTACTGCCTGCCGCTCATACCCGGGGGGCGGTTTCTTATTAAAGCCACCGCCACCGCCACTTTAGCCTGCGTGGAAAACCACTCGGCTCGACTCAGTCCTAAAAGATAGGGGCAAATATTTCAGTAAGTCCACATTCCAAAAACTGATGGGCTGACTAACTGCATGAATGTAGAATGTAGAAATGTTATTAGAAACATAGTTTTATTAGGTTAAGCATATTTAATGTGTGGTTTTTTTTAAATAATATCTATATTTTAAATAGGTTTAATTATATTTTCATTCAGTTTTAACTTAAAATAAAAAAGTGAAACTTTAACTTTTGTTCTCCTTCCCTTTAATTAATTTTACTTCTCAGGTTTAATTTTATTGGATATTATTTACATTTTTTGCTCATTGGAGTTTTTTTCCTTTTACCTTTAATGCATTTGGGGGGGGGGGGTATTTTTACTTCTTATATTTTATTAAAATTCTTTACTGACTGAACTTAAATATTAAAGCCAAATTAACAAAAATTACACATTTTTCCTTTTTTCTGTTTATTGTTTATCGCTAATTTTACTGTTCTTTATAGTCTAGTTTTTACATTTGAAGGTGTTAATTTATTTAATTGTTATAGTTTAAGT